>NC_046316.1:29689087-29989712 GCF_009819535.1 Lacerta agilis
ACACCTGGAGGGAATAGTAGGATAGCACCATGAATTCCTTATGTTCACATTGTAGCCATCTGCACAGGGGTATGATGAAAACAAAGCCTAGCTGTGCTTGCTGCAACCAACCATCTGTTAGTCAAGCAATGACATGGTTTTTGACAGGGAGTAAACATAAGTGCTTACCTTTTCTGTGTTTGGACGACCTGGCTTCACTGAGTTCTTTTCTTCTTAAGTTCATTGAAGTGAGTGAATCAAATGCTCTACCAGGGGGAGCAACTGAATGACCTAGGAAACCGCAGTATGGTGCCCATGAGACTATAGGTCACAAACAATATAAGATGAAGTTCTAAGGTTTATAGTAAAGAAAGTTAAGAATGCTAGATGCATGTTTCAAGACTGTGAATTGCTGTGGACTGGGACTTCATCTCAGAAAGTAGGGACACATGTTCAGAGTGTCTCATTTGGAAAGGCTTGGAGTCCAGTTGGTATTTATTTATGACATCGTATGCCTCCCCATAACACAAAGTTCTCTGGGCAGCCTTACAACATATAGAAAACAATGTAAACACAAATAAGACATCAAACTATAAAATCAAAGATAAAATAAATACAACATAAACCAAGTCCAGTTGCACCTCCAACGTTAAAATCCAGAGAGAGGCCCAGACATCATCGTTTATTTAAAATAACTGAGTGAAGTGAACAGAGAGCTCTTTATCTGGCACCAACTCCACAAAGACGGCACCAAGGAAACATTTTAGGGTTTGCTGTTCTAGGGAGCATCATCACTGAAAAGGCCCTCTTCTTTGTGGTTAATTGGTGGGATAGTCCTTCCAATAACCTCCTCACAAACCACTGAGGTCTTTAAAGGCAAAAACTGGCACTTTGAATTGACTCCAGAAAGAAATAACTAAGGCCCACAAAGAGAAGTTTGGTACGAGAAGAAACTTACAGATTATTTTTTTAAAATTGGCAAGTTTTTTTTAATTTTAAAGATAAGTGATATTTAAAGAGAGATTACTCTATAAAAGAGAGGTGGTTCCAGTTAGCCCTCCATCAATTAAAATAAATGTTAGATTAATGAAGGACATTTCTCAAACTTATCACACTGGAATTGAAACAACAACCTGCATTAAAATTATGCTTTCCCCGCCTGCTTAGTTAATATAAATGCACTCCTCAGACATCCTCTGTGAAATGAAGGCTACCAAAAAACATAATTCCTGGAATTCAGACAGAGTTGTAAGATTAAAACAAACTCTGGCTCAAATCCATTCTCTTACCACAGCTGAAATCAATACTGCAGGACAAATAGTTCCTGCTATTAAAACGTTGGACCACTTTTCAAACAATGCCACACAGCCCAACCTTATTCATATATTCTCTAAGGCATAAGCCCTTCTACACTCATTGAGGATTGCTCCCAGTTGACTATGAACAGGATTGCTGCCTTAACTATTTCTCTCATTAATATAGTCAAGAATTCTGCAAAAGAGACTAGGGCAATGATGGGCAGTGAAGGACCCCACATTTCTTCCAGCTAATCATGCTAAGCGTACAAGTTGCAGGGAGGCAAGGCATATATAGAAAGCCCCGGCCATCTCAGGTTCTATCTGTTCTTCTGACTGACTGGCTTTCAGAGGGAAACCAGTAGTTCCTTCTGGGTGAGGTTTCAATATTGTTGACCTTTGTCTGTCTCAGTAGACAATGGAGGAGTGTGCTTTGGGACAAGGGAGAAGTCAAACTGTTGGAAGGTTACAGCGCCTGGTGTGGCTGTAGGAACTGATATGAGAGGGAAATGTTTAGTTGCAAATTAAATATATAAATTAACAACAACAATTATGTACATTTACCTGCAAGGTGATGGCTGACAATGGATGGGGGGGGGGCAGAACTCAGAAGCTAAAGTGAATTTAGAAGGAGGTTCTAGTTTGCAAAATTTAAGAAATTGGACTGTGGAATCTGCTGACAATATGCAATCTACCTCTCTTTTTTTTGTTACCCAGGGACTCTATTAGAAATCCTGTTCTCCTCAGGTCACTATAAACATTTCAGTAACTTGGTGGGTGGGTGGGAGCCTTAATAGCTGACAAGTCTCACTATCACAAGGATAGTTATATAATAAAATGTATCAGGAGAGTTTTGTGTACAAAATGTAATAACGTCATACTGCTTTATATAAACTGAGGGCAGAAGTCAAGGAAGCAGAGAACAAAGTCATTACCACTCTTTCATGGGACTCATAATTCATTACCCTTATTCCCACCTTGTACTCCAAAAGATAGCAATTTCTTTAGATGAAGCTGGCAAATGGAAAGGCTGGTGTAGTGTTCTATATTTGCAAGCCCTCCTTTTTCACCTTTCCTTCCACATTGCCTTTCCACTTTTTTGTCTCTTTCTTTGTTTTCCAGTTTTAAAAAATGTACATAACAAATAATCCCCATACATTCCCCCCCCCAGAAACATTCCCATGCATAACAATGGAATCAAACATTAAGTAGGTTTATAAAGAATTTAGAATTGATTACATGAGTTAGTTTTTTTGTATTCTCTGTCGCTTTCCTACTTTTCAAACAATGAAAAATGACACTCTTGAAAGTTTCAGAACACGAGTGAATTATTAGGGTTCTTAATTTTGATGAGTTTTAGATCCCGGTCCTCGGTTTTGCAGAAATTGCATGTAGAGCTTTGGGTCGCAGTGGTGTCCAGGGATAGACAAATCTGTCAATTTTGCTTTTTCTTGGGTTCTCATTTTTCCAATTCTACACATTTTCACATTAATTTGATTATTTTTTTTTTTTAAAAAAAGAATCATTCATGGAAATTGTCCAGCATTTTTGTGTGAATTTTTCCTGGCCTACATATTTTGGTGTCACAAGTATCCTAGCATGAAGAAGCAGGGATGTATTAGCAAGTCACCACTAACACCTCTGTCTTCCTCTCCATGATTCTCCCTGTCATCTGCAGTCCCCCGCTTCTAAATCTGCTCCAGAAAGTTGAGAGGCACTCCAGAGCTAATTTCAGGGAATCCCTGAAAATTGATTCAAAGAAAGACTTACTGTCAACTGAGTGACAACGTTGGATACAGCTCAATATCTTTTGCTAAAAATCAAGATATAGGTAGAGCGGGGGGGACGGGACACCACTGCATGTCCTAACAGCCCCATTCTGCAGAAAATACTACCATCCCTCCTGCTTGGCTCATTTCACAAATATTAGAAATATGGAACTCATAGCTTTAATTCGGATGCAACACCTCTGACAGGGCAATAACTGTTTCATTGTTTTATTTTGGGATAACTTCTATGTTTTAGTTTTAACATCTTATGTAAAGCACTTTGGGATTATGTATCTTAAGTGGCATAAAAATGTAATTAACAGACAAGCACCTCACAATCTCCAAACAGCGGCCCAGATTTTTCACCCAAAAATGGCTTGTGGAACATGATGGAGAATGCAGAACCTAGCCAAATAACGACACCACTTTGTTCTGCTTAGAAAGGCTCCATGTTAACAGCCTATCACACGAACTTTAGCAACAACCCTACTAAGTATGACTTATTGTCCTCACCAGTGCTTTTTTTCTAGAAAAATAGGCACTGGTACTCCCCGTGAAGTTGTTACAGTAAGTGCCAACTTTTTAGCAACAAAAAAGAGTGCTGGTACTGCATACCATTGAGTGCCCCTGAAAAAAAAGCACCGGTCCTCACCCTGGTTAAGCTTCTGGAGATATGGATAAATCTTGGTTCAGCTTGCCTTCAGAAGGTGTGTTGAGAGCAGGGGTGGATAATCTCTTGCCTTCCAAAAATCATTGGATCATCCTCTTGGACCATTGGCCATGCAAGCTGATGTTGATGGGTGCTGAAGTCTAAAAGCATCTGGGGGACCACTCATTAGGCAGCCCAGGTATAAAGAGATATAGCTGCAGGATCCGCTTTTCATCTTGCCGTGTAGCAAGGTTAAAGAGGGAGGGATACTGGCTCATTGGGTTGACAAGAGTTTTTACTGATTAAAAATTAAGCACCATAATATCTACAGTAAACTGTTAATATTAGTTGCTTACAGTGTTTGTTTATTAGCAGATTGCATATTTATTAATAAAGTTCCTGCCCCTGCTTCAGAAATGAACTCATTAGATAGCTTTGACAAGCCATTATCTCATAGGCTCTGTGCCTCTTGTCTACAATATGTGGGTAATAGTCTACTTCATCAAGTTGTGAGGGTCACTGACTAATGCAGATGGACATCCAAATAGCACTAGATGATTGCTAATTATTATGTGTTGTTCAACTGTGTCTGCAGTTCCCGTCCATTTTACTCCAGAGTAGTACTAGTAAAGACAGCAGGTCCCTTCCAATTCTATGATTCTATGGCATTCCAAAATAAGAGCGACAATGTGCCAGAAGATCAATTTTATCTACATATATATGGAAATCGAAATTGGCTTCTTTAACTGTAGTTGACTTGATATGAATCATTAAATGTAACTGGCTCAAAATCTTTTATCCTTTGCAAATTTAAGGGGGGGAAACACACCTAAGGATTACTTTCTCATTCCCATTTCTAGGCTCTCTTTCAAATATCTTCTACTGGAATAATATTTGCAATTCCAAGATCTCTCTCTTTCTGATTGGTACAAGTAAGATCTCCCTGTATGCAAATGTTCAATTTTTCTTTTAGAGAAGATAGTGACCCTTTCAAGCTCTAATGTTCAGATAAGCTCAGTATTAAAATTGACTCTATTAGTCACATTTATTTAAGGAGAAATAAATGAATGCTCTGTTATATTTCCTCCCAGTTTCCTCCACAGTTCTCTTTCTAACCTTCCATTGCTATACAGACTAGGCTTCTTCATTTCTTGAAGGCACTCTTACTTACTGAAGTGTTTACTAAAGGTAAAAGGTAAAGGACCCCTGGATGGTTAAGTCTAGTCAAAGGCGACTACGGGGTTGCGGCGCTCATCCCATTTTTAGGCTGAGGGAGATGGCATTTGTCCACAGACAGCTTTCTGGTTCATGTGGCCAGCATGACTAAACTTCTTCTGGTGCAATGGAATTTACTTCCCCACTATTCTTTCTATGGTTTTAGCCATAGAAAGAGAGACAGTTTATCAGGAAGGAGAGGAGCAAGGTCTTTACAGCCAATGCTCCAGTGGTACCAATTTGGCACTCCTATAAGTATGTTTACAGTATGTCTGCCTTGCTCCCCTTCCTCCTCCTGATAAGCCACCGCGATGCTGGTCAGGGGGGTGGTCAGGTAAGTGCTGTTACTTGACTGAGAGTTACTGCCAAAGTGCATACTTTCACACACCTCTGCCATGTCCCCATTATTTGCCTGTTTTCTAAACTAACAGCTCATCCACACTTCTACTTTCTCCATACCTAGGAAGCACGGGTCCAGGCAGTTGTCCCCTTGTCCCATTCCTTCCCTGGGGAAAACTTCCTGTTTAGTTTTAAATTGGGGCAAATGTCAATGGCCTTTTGCTCCAAAGTGCTAAAGATCAGGTTTCCCTGGAAGAATGCGAAAAGGCAAGCAGAAGTCGGGTGAGCCCTAAGAAGATCCAAATTGTTGATCTAGACACCACCAACTATCAAGTTCAGCAAACAGATGGACTAAAATAGTGACAAGAATTGGGGGGGGGGGAGTCAGCTCTATACTCCTTTTGTGCAGGCTGCTTGGAATATTTGGGGACTTACAGTGTCAAACTTGTGGGACCGTGGCATCATGGATGATGATAACTTTATAGACAGCATAACACCAGCATAAATGTGATATTCACCTTTAGCAAAGAAGCATATCAGTCATGAAGAACCCTAGATTAAGGATAGCACCCATGGCTTGGAACTGTTTTGAATTGGATACTCATTATCCTGGACCTAAAAGGTGTTTTTATGGGCTCCTGTTCTTTTATGATGGTTGGGAAGTGGGACAAAGTACAGTGGAGCTTTTCTGAAATGGAATTAGGTTGCCTTGTGGAAAGGGGATAGTAATATTGAACCATCAAACTCTACTGCCACAGGTTTTTCCTCCACCCTCCCAGTCTCCTGCCTCCCAGGTCTGCCAGTCTAGTGCTTCTCCACCATGCCACGCTACTGCTGAAGCTTGTTGCCAATTTCTGCCTAATAGGTGCTTGTCTACCATATTATTCCTCCCCCAATTTGTTGGGGGGAGCTTTATTTAATTGCTCATAAAATGGGGGTCCTTCCCCCCTCCCCTATCTGAAATCTGGCAGCTCTGATTATTTGGAAGAGTAGCATAATTCTAGAACAATTATGTCAATAAGATGGAAAATACCAAAGTTGCAGGCAACAGAAGAGCTGCTGGGTCTTTAGCACAGAAATTAGGAGGCAATGAAAATAAATGAGAATAACGAAAATGTGACAACCCCCTTTTATGACACTTAAATGATCCTAACAAAAGAATAATAGGACAAATGAAGGTTTTAACAATGATAATGACTCGAGTAACAAAGCCATGTTTTCTCCCATTGCACCCCTAATTCTGAGGCTGAGTCCTATTTGATATGTTAATCTTGAGTGAATAAATAAGGAGTCCCTTGGAGCTTGCTTCACAATTGCTATTCATAATGCAGATTTCCACTTCTGTGCTGAAATGTCATTCTTCTAGCTAGAAGTCCTTTAGGAAAGTAAAAACTCTCCTAACAAAAGGAGAGAAAAGATTGGCAATTGAAGATAATAGAGGGATAAAGCAGCAAGGTTATGGGAAATAAAGTCTTTAAACCCAGATATGCAAAATGAGATGGCATCTGCCTCTGCCAGCTAACACTGTCTTAACTGACACTGCTTTCCCCCTCCTTTCCATGAATCTTCTCCATCCAGTTCTTTTCTGGTTTGAACAAAAAGGTTCAAAGGGAAACTCCAGCATGACGTTGCTGAGCAACTCATTAGCAAATATAGTGCTGTTGCATTTGGTCTTAATGAGAATAGCATTTGCACCAAAAAAAAAGCAATAGGTGACTTAAGGTGTCAAGGTTATTTACGTTACAGTGCAGATTTACCACTAATGACTGGTTTATTTCTGGTACCACTGGCAGATAAGTGGATGTTGAAATCATCTCTGTTCTGCCGGTCTAATTCTGTCACTTGTGGTTTCATTGTCTTTAGACAGGTAGTTTGTTTTCTCAATGCACCCTTGTCAATCACCTGGAACACATAAGCAACTGAGGAAGCAGGTTTGAGCAAGTGTGGTGTGAGATCCAGTGTAATGTAATGGTTAGAGTTGTTAGCATCACTCTGTCTCCTAAGACAATGGAGTGCACCTCTGCAGGTGAAGCCAAACTTCTGAAGAATCGCAGTGCTTGTTGTGGCTGCAGAGAGCCATAACTTTTGGCTCCTGCATTGTTTTTGCTGTATAAGCAGCACTGAAGTGACATCTCCGGGCGCAAGCCTGGGCAGTGTGTATGGAGGTCCTGGGCTGCCCAGATGACAAGACCCCCATCTTGGCCTCGCTGATGTGGTCCAAAGAAAAGCAGAGCAATACATTTGGCACCAACTTGGCTGGAGGAGTTGCCAGAAGGAGGTGTACAAAAACCATCCTACTATCTTAGAGACTCCACTCCAGATTTGTCTACTCCTTAGCCTTTTCTTTCTTCTCTCACCTGGTTTAGCCACCAGTTGAAGTTGTTCCCAGGGTGTGGCCACTATCACATGCTGACACCTTCTAGGATCCACTGGCAAGAGCTGAGTGCAGGGTGGGGACCAAAGGTGGACTAACTACCCCAGAAGAAGTACAATGTGTCCTCCACCGAAGGTACTATCCCACCCCTAATACCCCCTACACCCTAATGGTTAGAGTGATGGACTAGGAACTAGAAGACCCAAGTTCAAATCCCACACTCAGCCATAAAGCTCACCAGGTGACCCTGGGCCAGTCATTCTCTCTCAGCTTAAACTACTTCACAGGTATGTATAAGGATTAAATAGGGAATGGAATGAACCACATGCACATCTTGAGTGCCTTGGTGGAAAGGTAGGATTAAATGTAATAAAAATCATTTATGTATTAACACTTGTGCTACACCCCAAAAAGAAAAGAAAAGTCAGAGGATTTTTTTGTTTTTGTTTCTGTCTTACTGTGTCATTACAACTGATTGATACATGACATTTTTGGTTCCTGTCTATCAGTCCTTGTGGCCCCTTAGGCCATGATTATCCTGTCACAGATGAAAACATCCTAAGATTTTAAAACTCAGTTTAAAGGAGCGGCATTAAAATGCTGCTCATCCAGATTTGTAAAGGCTGCCCAGGGGAGTGCTCCCCTGAAGTCTTGCGCAGGAGAAATGAGATGTGTCTGTTTGGTTTCAAATGTTGTCAGCTTCCTCACTTTAGGAATGCATGGGAAGTTGGAAGTCAAAGGGGTTCTGATTCCCATTAGGATTCTCATTTGCAAGACCTTTGAATTATTTGAGTGTCAAATAGAAATTGCAAACTTCAAAAAAAAGGAGAGAAAAGCCTTCTCCCATCTTACCATGTGGAAAGGTAAACTGAGTGAGCCTTCCTTTTACATAACAGAGAAAAATGTATATGCTGGGATTTTCTCTGTTGCCGACTTTCACTTGCCAGTCAACAAAGTAACTCATTCTTCATTACTGAATGTCACCAAGTTTATCCTGTGTGACGAACCCAGTATAATTTCTGGATTACATGAGCATTCACCGAACAGAAGAGTTCTTATTAACTGAAGCCAGCTACTGCTGAGGAATGCAACATAGTTACTAGGCACAGAAGGGTGTCATCCTTAGCTGCAACTAACAATCAGAATGAGATTTTTTTTTTATTCCAAAAAGAAAAGAGGGTGGTGTTTACACATTGATCTATCGCCTACCAAGCATTTATCTTCATACCACGGCCTGTCCTGTGGCAAATTGTCCCCTTTGTTGGAAAAATCAAGGGGTTCATTGCTGTAAAAATAATCCTTTAAATCAGCATCCCAATGTACATCTACCTTGGAGTGAGCCTATGGATCACAGTGGAACTTATTTTTAGGGAAGCATGCATAGCATTGCACTGTTAAGCAGTTGAAATCATTTCTTTTTCATGGATGCATGACTGACAGGGCAATTTCTAGTTGAAAAGGAGCTTCCTTCGCCATTAAGTTTTGAGCATTTTCAAGGAGCACGTACACAGTCTTTGGCATTTCTCTTTTGACAGTTGTGTTGAATGTAAGCAAAAACTATTTAGAGTGAGGGCTCACTGTGCCTTCTGAATCGGTGCTGTGTTGCCTTCAGTGATGTTGCCCAGCAGCCAAGCATGATTGGCGTAAGCATGACATGGCGTAAGGACATTTGTGCTTCCTGAATCGTCTTGGGTTGCCCATTGGCACAGACTCATTAAGGAACATAGGAAGAAGAATTATTCCAGTCCAGATTATTTGTCCACCTTGTGCAGGGGTAGCCAGTGAGGTGCCCCCTAGATGCTGTTGGACTACAACTTCCATCAGCCCATGCCAGTATAATGAAACGTTGGGGATGATAGGAGTTGGAGTCTAACAACCTCTGGAGGGCATCGCTTTGGCTGCCCCTGGCCAAGCCCATCTTTGCCAACTCCAGTGCTTTTTTTCGGGGGGGGGGCGGGATGCAGGAGTACACATACCCCTAAACATTTTGTGAATCTAACGGGAGAAGAAACTAATTGGGGTTTTTAAATAAAAAAAATAGTTTCATCTAGCTCAGTGAATCGTCAGTTCTGTTGAATAGCATGGTGAATGGTCAGTTCCATTGCTACCCCTGATGATGGCCTCATTTCCTGTCACAGTGTTTCCTGAGTCTCAGACGGAAGCGAGCGTTTAATGTGTGAAGCAGGAGTTGGAATCTAGCCTGGAATCGAGAAGATGTTAGTGCACACAACCTCATGCCAATGTGGAAGTTACTGCGAGCTGTCAGCTATGTAATATGACGTAATGCATGTTCTTTGTACTTTTGTCCATTTACTGTATTTATTTTCCCCAATCTGAACTATAAAATGGTGATTTTCTTGAGTCAAAATGAGAATACCCCTAAACATTTTTTTTTTTTTTTAGGGAAAAAGCAATGGCCAACTTGACTGGCAGCAGCTTTCTAGGGCCTATTGCATCATGTCCTACCTGTTTCCTGTTAAAAAGAAAAACAAAGCAAAATAGCTGACCCATTAGGACTAATCGGACACTGGTGCACCAACCCCAGCCAACACTCAATCTTCGCTTATAGCCAGCCTGAGGGGTAGCCCTGCCTGCTGGCTTCCTCCTTCTGTAGTCTCAGTGCTGCCCTTGTAGAACTCACTAGCGAGGAAAGTGGGGGCGAAAATGTCAGTCATTATCTCTGTCTCCACCTACTGTTGGGGCTCCTTGCTTTCCACCCCAATGGCCCCAACGGACACAAGCTGCCACTGCAAAACAGGAGTTGTCAGGAATTGAAGCTGGGACTTCTACAGGCAAGGCAGCTGCTCTGCTAATGAGCTCTGGTTCCCCCAAAGGAAGAAGACGTACGTGCAGTCATTAAAAGATTGGTGCGGCAGAGAGAGGAAACAATAGCAGCAAATATAAATGGATAAGGGCGAACATTCTCACAAGGAAAGTTCCTGTCTCCCGTGCACTATTTTCCACATGAAAATTGAAACAAGAGAGCACTTGACACAGCCCTAGTAATTTTCCAAGACTGCCAATTGTTGAGTGAGTGAATCCATTGATTTCTGATTAGAGAGCCCTTCATATAGAAATCTGTAGGAGACTAACCCAACTCCCCGTGATTCCGAATGTCTACGAAGGCACTTTTTTGGGAGAATAATCACACATTAAATAAAAGGAACTTTGGCTTCTGCGTTATAATTAATACATAAATCAAAACACTGCTCTTCCTACCTTGGAGCTCAGCAACCAGCAGCAGTTAATAACTTATACATAGATGTAAATTAATAACACTGTTCAAATTAAATTATATCTCTTTCATTTTTAATATGCAATGTCACGTAATGGGAAAAGATCGCATCACATTTTGTACAACATAAACGGTAGATATGTCAGGGCTGAGCTGGCTATAAAATAACATGAAACTAAGTAGTCTCATTAAATATAGCAGTAGGGAACCGATTTAGAGAAAACCTGCACTCAGAAAACCTGCAACTCCCAAGCTGATACTTCAAAAACACACCATGTGTAAAGGGTAAGAACTCGCATGCTTGAGGCACATCAAAAAGCTTGAGGTTGCTACTATTATGATGAAACAAACACATACTTTATTTGTTAGGCATTATATCTACAGGTACAAAGGTACAGTATGTGGACACTGCCAAATTAAAAGAAGTCCAGGGTGGCTGTGATTTGGTTTGCATATGGTTTTGGAAAGCATGGATCAGGCAGGCTGGCCTTTAAACACACCAAGTGGTTTGGCTTTTATTGACTGTTTCTGTAGTTTGTTCTTGTGTTGGGTGAGGGCGGGTATTCTGTGTTCCAGGTGATTTCGGATGAACACTTCTTGTATATTTGTATTGTGTTTGTGGGTGCTTTACTTTGTATTTTTGTGCTTTACTCTCTTGTAAATGGCTTTGAGACACCTTTCGGTTGTGTGAAGCAATCCATAAATTTAATACACTAAACTGAAAAGAAACAGTATTGATCCTTCACACACACAAACCTGAAAATAGTCCCTTTGACTGAGAGCTCCCCAAGCACTGCATCACAAACATGGAGCTCCTGCATAAATGGACCTCCCTGTTCACTGTAATGGGAATGTAGTGTGACTCACTCAAAGAAAACGGGTAAGCCCCTGTAAGGTAGAAGATGCTCATTAGAGAAGCCACAGTGCTCCCAAAACTGAAAAAATTACGTTCACAGTAAACCATGCTGCACTTTCTGCATGAAGCCCAAAATTGACAAATACAACTGACATGAGTCACAATACCTAGACCTCTAATTAGTAGCCAGGCTTGCTTCAAGTCTCTTTTAAAACAACAACAACACACAATTGTTTGTGGGAGAGAAGCTCTTCCCCATTCCCTCAGCATAGAAAACACCACTGTGGTAGCCCTATTAATCAAAGCTTGACAGGGCAATTGGGCTTTGTAAATGTGAACATTGGTAATTTTGTGCAAAACCTTCTGGGAATACAAACAGGGATTTTTGATCCGGGTATATGGCATCCCCTTTGTCGAAGAGAAAGCTGACCTGCTCTGATTAGGGGAAGAGGAGACTTTCCCTGTTTTCCCTTCCTTTGTTACATGTTTGTCGTACTGATTTGACAACCCAGGTGACAGGCTGAAAAATTCAAAGCCCACTTTTCCGAATAATGTGATGGATTCATAGGGGCAAAAGTTAGTTGATGCCATATTTGCCTAATGCTCTCTGACAAGTTCGTCACTTTCATTCCAGCTGTTTTCTTTGGTTGCAATCCAAAATGCTGTTAGGCAAACTTAGTCTCATTGACTACGTTCAGGGGACTTTAACCTCATGGAGCACATTCCAGATCGCATTGTTTGCACATGGATCTTCTCCAATTACAAATCTTTTCTAACAAGGCATAATAAATGTCCTTCGCTGGAGAGTCGTTTTCTATGTGTTGGCCACCTGGAGTGCTACATCGCACTGCTAAATAGGAATCCCTTAACAGATAAGAGAGTTAAAGAAATGTTCAAATACTTTGCCAGAGTTAGTACAATGGAATGTCCAGTTTTTGTTTTGTTTTTTAAAGTCTCTAAAACAGAAGCTTTTAATGCTCAACTCTGGCTGGAAGTGACATCCTTTGTTCTGTAAGCCTTTGTTCCTAGTCCAATTATAAATTGTGTGGCTTGATTACAGCTGATCCTGGTCATTTAATTTAAAAACCAAAAAAAAAAAAAAAAAACAAAACAAAAAAAACACCAAGAGCTTTCATGCACACTGTAAGACCTGTAGTGGACTCTTTCACAAGTTGCTAAGTAAAGTATCACTAGTTTCGGCAACATAGGAGAAGTTTTGAGCATGGTCAATTAAATCTTAAGCAAGAATGTGAAGCTATGTTGCATGCTCACAGAAAGATGACTGCTAGGTGCTAGTCTGGACTTTCTACATGGTTTAGTTTTATGAATTGTGGCATCAGTAAAGTTAGCATAACATAAAAGGTATCCCCTCATGAACTATCTGTGATTCTGGGACACCTGCTATCTCATATGTGAGCTAAAAGAACAGTGAACATCCTCACCCTAATGGCTACAGAAAAGATCAGAGCACAAGTCCTGTGAGCAGAAACTGGATTTCAAACAGAGAAGACAATCCCTTTTTTAGGACAAAACAAAATTAAAAAATAAACAAAAATCCTTCCAGTAGCACCGTAGAGACCAACTAAGTTTGTTCTTGGTATGAGCTTTCGTGTGCATGCACACTTCTTCAGATGTAGTCTTCCACAAATTAGGACTGAGTCCTTCTTATTGCAAACATAACTCACAGGAATGTAAACTAGGAAGAACAAACGTAGTTGTTCACTCACTAAGCAAGCCCCTGTTACATAGAAGTTAAATTCAAAGTATAAAAACTGGAGCTCACAGCTGCTATGGGAGCACAGCAGTTCCACTGTGCCTGGTAATCCACTTCTGGTTGCTTCCAAAGCTTTCCTTGATGTCAAAATTCTGTTGGTCCTGGCCTAACCATTCAGCTAACCAGAGATGCAATGGGTGTTTGTATTAGCAAGTGCCTTGCCATTTGGCACAATCTGAATTTTTCTGCGGCTTTATTTTTTCTTTTCATCTTTATTTCTTTTTTCCTGGTGCCCCCCCCCCCCGGCCAAGCATCATTGGATTGATAGCAGGAAGATTGGAGGGTTGCTTTCTTATTCTTCCAGAAATATCAAACAATAGATATTGTTTGTTTTGGGGGTTTTTCATGCTGTATTTTGTGTTCTTATTTTGTATTTTGTTCTTATTTTGTATTTTGTATTTTGTGTTCTTATTTTGTATTTATCTTATATTTTGTATAATATAATATTATATTATATTATATTATATTATTATATATATTAATTATATATATTATATTATTATATTAATTATATATATATTATATTATATTATATTATATTATATTATATTATATTATTATTTATATTTTTATAAATCAATCTCCCTCCATGGATGTTCTGCTTAATATACAAAATGGAAGACAACAGAATAATTAGAGTTTAAGATGACTGAAACATGCTTCGCCTGGGGGGAAATGCTGACGTTTTTTTTTCTGTCTCTGATGTAATCAAGAGCATCAGAGTCCAAGATCTTTGTCATAATATATTTACACTTGTGAAGAAGCATTGGGTAAACCTAGTCTTCGTTGAAGGGGAGGTTGTAGCCTCTGCCTGCCCCTTCATGGATAAGGGTACCCTGTTAAAAGGATCCAGGAGGAGTGGCTCCTGTCCAGTGCCCAGACAGGGGCTAGGACCATAACACTCCTTTAACAGGGATGACTTTGGGGACGTCCCAATTCGTCGTAGGTCATAGGGCACCCCCCCACTGGCTTCCCTTGGAAACACTCCCAGCAGATGGGCAGGATGGAATGGCATGCACCATTGTTTACAACAAGGCCTATGGCCAAAGTTCATATCAGTAATAAAAAAAGTTGTGGCCTTATTTGATCCCCCAACTAATATGCTGTGTGTTGTCTAATTGTCACCTGAGGGGACAGGGTGGTTACGGGGACTGATATGCAAATAAGCATGCATAGTCTATGCTCATCCCTTCCTGGTTGATAATCTTCCCAAGAGCCATTTTGAGGCACAAATATTTAAAACAGCTGGTTTAACATTCTGGACTCTAAGCCATTATTCATGATGCGCCATGATATAAAACAATGTTGAGGAAGAAAAGAGCAACATAATGTGTCTTGTTTATATCTCGTTAGAAAATAGCTCATTAATCCTAAAGGCCACTATGCTATGTTCATTTATCACATGTTGTTTACTACAATATGCATTCCCCCCATTATGACCTTATGTAGGAAACAACTTTGGCAGGACGGTTCCAAGTATGTACATATAAATAATTTTTGTTCATCTGAATAAGTGTGTACATAATTCCTCCTTTAACTGTATACTGCCTTTCCAGTCAATAAGTTATCCAATCAATATGGTATCCAAAGTAGTAGGATTCCACTCCTTGTTTTCATATACAAGAATAAATATACTGGAATGAATGCTTATGGAAGGGACTTTTTTTTTTTTAGAGGGGCAACTCTGATCCCCAAAGACATGCCTGCAGATGGAAAGGAGAAATAAAGCTGTGTGACATCAGCATACTGCTGATCAGGGCCAGATTTAGGTTTGATGAGGCCCTAAGTTACTGAAGGTAATGGGGCCCTTTATATGTCCAGCTGCCCTTTGTCAATAACAAATTGCTGCTGTTTTTTGTGTTGAATATATGCTATATGGTAATTTATGGATCTGATAGGTATCTAAAGCCATTTGCTACGGTTGCTGTATGTAGGTTTTATATTATTTGTTTTTTTTATCTTATATTTTGGAAATGTACATCCAGTGGTTTTGTTTGTTTGTTTGTTAATTTTTTGGGGAGAGAGTGGGGCCCTAACTATAGCTATAGCTTGTTTAGCTTATACGTAAATCCAGCCCTGCTGCTGATAACACACTTGAAAACTCTGGATGTCTCCACTCAGCAGCTTCATATACTCTGGAAGCTGCCCTGATGGGTGGGGTATTAATGATAATATTAATATTAATATTAATATTAATATTAAATAATATTAATATGATAGATAGATAGATAGATAGATGATAGATAGATAGATATAGATAGATAGATAGATAGCAAAGAATATGGGGATAGAATTGAGCACTAAGGGGCCCCACACTGAAAGTCCCATGGTGCTGAAAAACCCCAAGCATCCCCCAATGAAGATGACCATCCAAATAGGACATGAACAACTGCAAAGCAGTGTCACTCACCCCCCAACTCAGATAGCCTCACCAGAAGCATACAGTAGCCAATGTTACTGAAAGACACGAAGAGGTCAAGGAGAATTAACAGGGACACATTGTCTCTGTCATCATATAAGGGAACTAGGTCAGTTTTGGGGAAAGCCAGGCTGAAACCTCTATTGAAATGCATCTAGAAAGGGGACTTCCGGCGAGGACGCCATTATCGGCGGTCGGGGATTGTCGCGACTGTGAGACGACCCCGGCTTTCCCGGCAGTTTGGAGCTCTGCTACCGCGCAGCGGGCTCCGGAAAGCCGCGGGAAGAGCGTCCCGCGGTCTGGGCTCTCCAGCTGGCCCCATCGCGCCGACCTGTTCTCGGGTTTCCCTTGTAAAAGGGTCGCCCGAGTGAATAGGCAACGGCACGGGGCTGTGGAGGCTGCCCCAACCGGGAAAGCTAAGTGGCGGCGGCCGCCGATGTTTGAGGGCCTCGTTCTTTCAATTGGAAAAAAAGAAAAGAAGAGCCCCGTAAGCTGTAAGTACGGAGTCTAAATTGGCTGCTAAATTGGAATTGGCTGTCGGGGAGAAACGTTAAAAAGGAAGCCCGTTTCTCTCCCTGCCAGAGAAAGTGAAAGTAACATTGTATCTGGCTGTTGCTACGCTTGGCTGATACAAATGTTTCCATTGATTTTGTTCGATTTTGGTTTTGTGGAGAAATCCCTGTCAAGGGAGGACTGAGATTTTCAAGGTATCTCCTCTAAAGGACTGTGGATATAAAGGAAAGTCTTTGTATCCTGATCATGGGGAAATGGCGGCTGTAATTTGACACTTGAAGATGGAAAAGTACTGAACTTTGTTATTTCCTGCCTGCTTCTGCCTCTTTCTGGTTTCGATTTTGAAATGTCTACAGACCCAAGGACAATCCTTCTGAAATTAGAACTGCTGAATCAGAATGTCACCGAAAGATTTTCTGAGATTGGGAATTCTTTTAAGAACTTTGCTAAAGAACTTAAAGAAACAATTAGAGAGCAATATACTGGGATTTTGTCTGAAGTTGAAAACATGCATCTCCAAGAAGAAGGAAAACTCTGTCGACGTGAGAGGTCCAGGGTTCGAGTTAGTGACGTTATAACGGCTTTCTGGGGTGGGAGCCCAGGAATGCAGGGACAAGAATCTTTAGAACCACAATCAAAGTCTGAATTGAAACTGATGTGGAGATGTGTGCTGGTGATGTATTATTTCCTGTGAAGAGTTCTGCAAGGATGCTTTGGGACAATGTTTCGGTTTTTGGACATAAAGGGAAAGATGACATTCAGGACAATGGTTTTGGAAAGGGATGGGGGGAAGTCCGGTGGGTGACAATGAAGGGAGGTGAGAAAATGGCAAGAAGAGGGGTAGGATGAAAAATTATATATGTTTAATCAGGAAGGCTTACTACGGTACCCCGAAGTCAGATTTGGAATAGAGAAGAGATACTTGGATTGTTTTTATGAATGATATTAGCTTAATAGTTTATAAGATATGAAATAGAAATAGTAGCGGCAGTTTTATTGGAGTAAGAGATAGATAAGGCCATAAGAAGTTAAGATTGTTATTAAGATTGTATTTTAATATTTAGATATTAAAAGATATAAGATGTGGAGATGATGATTATGAATTTAAGTGAAAAATGTTAAAATAGTTAGAAAAGTTACTAAAGTAAAGTAGAATTGAAAGCAGAAGAGAGAGAACGGGGGAAGTCCCCCTAACTAGATTTGGAATAAGATTATAATTCAATAGATGGAGTGTTGGTGTTCCTGGGTGTGAGGTATGTATTTGTGGTTTTTTTTTTAGTTTGCTGATGTAGTTTGTAGGTGTTGTTTTGTTATTTGCTGTTTTTTTCTTTTGTTGTATTCGTTGTTTTTCTGGTTGTATTTGTTGTATTTTGATGTGGAAAACCAATAAATTCTTTGATAAAAAAAAATGAAATGCATCTAGAAAAATCATTCTCCTCCAAGAGTGCCTGGATTTGGTCAGCGACCACCTGCTCAAGAACCATGCCCTACAAGGGAGGTTGGCAACTGGCTGGTAATTGCTTAGGTTCTCAAATGACAATGATCGTAAATCATTTGTACATTGGCTGCCATTTCATTTGTACATTGGCTGCCATTTTTTAAGTCTTCGTGAAAAATTGTAATGCTTTTAGTGTGCAGTTCTCCTAATATACACATTTTGTATGCAATTTTTCATTTTTGGAAACTATTTCCCCAAATGCAACAATTTTTTTTGTTTGTTTTATTCATGACTATATGCTTTTTTACACATTTTGTTTGGTTTGAAAACTGCATCACAAAATTTGGACAACTGCAAATCTGGAAAGACAATTGTGTTTCGGTTTCTCTCTCTCTCTCCTCTCTCTCTCCTTCTCTCTCTCTTGTGTGGTGTGGTGTAAATGAACTAACTCTGCATTAAAATGTGAATTAAATCAACTTATTCTCCCATTCTTAAGACACTCATGCAGCACGCACGCAAACACACAAATTCAGCCAGATCCTTGCTAAACTCTCTGCCTGGCCCAATTTCAGCATAACTTTGTAAACAGTGTTTGTGTCACGTCTATGTTTACTGAAATAATTTATATGTCTCTCGAACCATTTGAATAAATGAGATGGTACAGTGTGTAAAATTGAAGCAATCAATTAAATTGGCCCACAATCTGCATAACTAATGCAAAACTTCTTCACCTAATTAATTTTTTTCATCCCTAGTTACTCTGCCTTATTTGTCTTTAAAATAAAATTGTTTGCTATCATTAATCACTCAGAGAATGAAGGTCATACCTGCTGGGGTTTTTTTTTTTAAGTCCAGGATAGCACAAAGCAGCCATGGAGAGATGTGACAGGTTGTGTGGAAGTTTTATGGCACGCACAGGGATGGAATCCCAAAGTGAACTTTTACTTAAGGATGCAGTTTACATCCGAGTCTCACTCTGGCCAGCAGCCGTCTGATGTCTATAGAAGTACTAGTGACAATTATAGAACCAAGTTGCAATTGCAGCTGGGGAACAAGGGCGACTCTCTCCAAACAGAGAAAATGCCAATAGAGTGGAAGATTCCAGCTCCCGGGACACACTTGCAGCCTTGATAAAAATAGATGAGAACTCAAGAAGAGACCGGCTGAATCAGACCAAGGGGTTACCTAGTTCAGCATCTTGTTTCCCAAAGCGGCCAGTGAGATGTCTCCAAGAAGCCTATCAACAGGGGGCAAAGGCAACAGCGCTCTCTTTACACCTCAATGCAGAGATTTGGTCTGCTAATGGGGAGGGCGGGTTTAGAGAGACAGACAGACAGACACTATGCCACATGCTCCTGCTCTATGGGGCCTCCATAGGGCAGGCAATTTGACATTGGGGGGGGGAGGTTCCTGAAGTACTAATGCCATCAATGTGGGGGGTACTTTAGGATACTATTAATTGGCCTGTTTTTAAGCTTCATGCTCATTTTGTTTGCTTTTGATATTATGCAAAATGAATTTATTTGATGAATCCTGAGTGTTATGTTGTAGTGAGATTCACACACACACACACACACACACACTTATATATTTATTTTTGACAATTATTGTACTACTCTATTTGGACTGTTGGTTTCTGTAGACTTCTTTGAGCACAAATGTGTCTGTGGATAATTTGGCATAAATAAACTGACAATGGCTACAAGCTAATGATACGGTGTGAAGAAATTCCTCGCTTTGCAATCCCAGTACCTCCTGCTGATCGATTTATTTTCATGACCTTGAAGTCCTTATTGAAAAAGGAAGATAATATCTATCTGCTTAATACAAAACAACATTTTATACAAGTCTCTATATTAATGTTCCCCATTCGATTTCCCTGCTTCTAAATATAACATTCCCAAAGACTTCAGACAGCCAGACTCAGGGATGGTGTTCTGATCCTTCATAACTTTGGGGACTCTTTCCTAGTCTTTTTCTAGATGGTGGGGTCACCAAGGCAGACTTTGGAGCAGAGGTTCCAGGCCCTGTTCAGCCTGTCCCACGCACAGTGCGACTAGGCTGTCACATGTGAAGTAAGGGAGGTAATACACATTATCATCTGAAGGGAGGAGTCCCCTTAAGACCATTAAGCTACATGTTTAAAATTACATAACTGACTGTTGTCCCATGTTTAGAAATACAGTACCCCCTTTGCGAGAGGACAGCCAGAAACATACACCGCATTCCAAATGTGATTGCAACATAGATTCGCATAATGATTTCACATTTTAATTCTGATCCCCAGTCATTCCCAACATGCCAGGGAAACTCCATGCCAGGAAGCTCAGCACCTATAATCTGCATTGCCCCCCAAGGGGGGATATTGAAACAAATAGATCATTTATCTGGCAAACTAAAGGATGAGTGTCGTGTATAAAGGTAAAAAAATGTAAAGGACCCATGGACAGTTAAGTCTAGTCAAAGGTGGCTATGGGGTTGTGGCATTCATCTCGCTTTCAGGCCGAGGGAGCCAGCGTTTGTCCACAGACAGCTTTCTGGGTCATGTGGCCAGCATGACTAAACAGCTTCTGGTGCAACGGAACACCGTGATGGAAACCAGAGCATATGGAAATGCCGTTAACCTTCCCGCCACAGCGGTACCTATTTATCTACTTGCACTGGTGTGCTCCCTAGTGCGGGGTGTATCCATGCATGGTAGGGTTGTGCCTTTATGATTGTGTTTGTGGGTTAAAGGATTGTGATTTTGTCTGCCTCCCCCCCCTTTGGTTCTGGCTCAGAAATCTAAATGTTAAAATCCATAGGGTAAGCACTTTGGGTTTTCCATTCTTCTCAAATAATGTTACTTGCACTGAAGAGAATTAGCTCTGTGTATATACAGCAGATCTCCCACATGCACCATGAGGCAGATGCCTCACATGAGACAAATGTGTTAAAATATAAGAGACTTCTCTAGCAGGCATGCCTGAGTGAATAGGAACAGATTTAGAGACAGCATGTTGCAAAGTAGGCACGAGGGAAATGAACATCAGAAGAGTTTATCTATGTGAGAGGGGTGTTTGTCGCTCCCCTGCCTTCCTGAGTTTTTGGTGTTGCTCATATGGCTGCATTCACTAGAGTAAGCTAGAACCAGGTAAATAGTGCTGCCTACATTCACCTGAAATATTCATTCATTGTTGGGATTTGGGTGAAGTGATCATTGATCAAATGACAGTGGAAAAACGAATGAAATGGTAAATAAATAAGGAGGATTTGGTTGTTTTAAAAATGGAAATACTGTATTAAAATAGCCTTAACATAAATACAGAGAAACCACTTTTAGGCTGCGATCCTACAACTGCTTACCTGGGAGTAAGCCCCATTAAATACAGTTGGTTTTCTTCTGAGTCACTGTGTACAGGATTTCAAAAGACTGATTCTTTTACAAGCGACACTGCATGCTTTCTGTAGTGAGGATAATTAAGGATAATCTATGCATCACTCCTGCATTGCAGCAAAACAGAAATTTTGAAGATGGTGATAATGCACATATTCTGAAGCAAAAAAATTAGATAATAATCCCTGTAAGGGGGATCTAAATACTAAGCATTCTCTGAATTTACAGAGTTTAGTAAACAGTGATGTGCTGTGCCACACTCATCCCAAACAACTGAGTGCTGTGGCACTTGAAAAGGCACCTTTATTGCAGCATGGTCCTTTATAGCAGTGATTTTCAACCTTTTTTGGGCAAAGGCACACTTGTTTCATGAAAAAAATCACGAGGCACACCACCATTAGAAAATGTTAAAAAATTTAACTCTGTGCCTATATTGACTATATATAAAGTAATTTTTCAATTTTTCCCACGGCACACCAGGCAACATTTCGCGGCACACTAGTGTGCCGCGGAACAGTGGTTGAAAAAACACTGCTTTATAGACTAGAGCCAATTTAAGTAGCTTTGTAATCACCCCAGAGTGCCCCAAACAGATACAGTTAATCATTAAAAGTCACATTCTGTTCAGTTGTTTTGCTTCAGTATGTTACAGGTCTGATCCTAATGGTATTGACTCCACAGTGGCTCTGCCTCATTTTTTAGCTCCTGCAGGCTAAAGGTTTACATTAAAGACATACATTCCTCTGTGCAGCAATAATGCAGATCCAAAGTCAACTGGCTTATGGAGCATCACTCTTGCAGCCAAGTTGGGTTTTCCAGGCCTTTGTCCAGAGGTGGCTTCTATCTCTTGTTTGGCACTGAAGTAGTAACAACTAACCCTCCTGCCAGTTGCCCTGCTTCTCAACCAGTCCTTTGTATGGCTTGCCCACTCTCTTAGGCAGCCAGTGTTGGGGCAAACTACAGCCCTGGATGCTACAATGAGAAAGGGATGGGCATATGAGCCTGGAGTTGTGGGTGGGAAGTCAAATGACTACTTAACCTCTTAGTTCTGTGAGGCATTTAAAGAGATCAGTATTAATTCAGAGGGAAGACCCAAAAATGTATGTACGGGGTTGGGTACCTCAGACCTGGGGGCCAAATAGGTCTCTCTCTTTGGCCATCATATCTCTCCCCATGCCTCACCACTCTGTGTCCCTCCTTTGCACTCTGAATGCTTTTGCCTCGATGGAATGTGTTCTTGAACTCTGATGATGCCTCTTGCATGTCTGGATGGAGGCTAGAGGTGTGTGTCTGTGTGCATGTGTGCATGTAGAAACAAGCCTACTATACAAACCTAATGTATATCCAGGGCTCCACCTACTTTTGCCTCTGCATCTCACTTGCATATGGCCCCCAGAATGCTGCACCGAAGGGAATGTGGCCCTCAGCCTGAAGAGGAATGCCCATCCTGATATAAACAAAACAGGAGATAAAACCCCAAGAAGGAAGGATTCAAACTATCATTACAAGCATAAAATTGTTTCTAAACTAGTTTTTCTACAGAAGTAACAAGATTTATTAGGCTGCCAGATAGCCATTTTAGATGTGATGTTGTGGTGGTGAGGAAAAGGAAGTCTGAAATAAATCTTGCGTTATCCCCACAAGCGCACGGACACCTTGCTATGAGAGATGCACAGATATAATTTCATATCTGTTCCAGGGAACAGGAAGCACAAATTAACTGTGTGTCCTGTTCCCCCACATCATCACCACCACCACCACCACCACCAGTGAAATGGCCCTGAGTTTGTTATACTCTCAGTATTAAATGTATTCCTTGTCCTGTCTGATAGTGGAATATTTCCACAGGCACCTCTGCTATACCCCAGCTGGTTCTTCAGCCCTCTGCTTCTTGCTTTCCAATATCCACTGACTTGCACTACATACGGTTTAAGAGCAGAAAATGGCCCCAAGGCAGCTTTGTGCTATCTGAGGAATCGTGTTAGCTTCAGTGGAATATCAACTTTCTTTCTTTCTAAAGTAAGTTTATCACCTCTCTCTTCTAAACACTTGGGCTGTAAACTTCATAGAATGAACATTTCATAAGTCTGTTTCTCCCCCCTGTAGTCACAGTCTGTTTTTTGTACTATGTTTTATAGTTTGTAAACACACACACAAACACACACACACACGGGCCTCCAACCCAACATATCCCTTCAGCTGCTGTGATACAGGCACAGAGTTGTGAGATTGCTGAGCTGATGTCACGTGCTAGATCAGGGGTCAGCAAACTTTTTCAGCAGGGGGCTGGTCCACTGTCCCTCAGACCTTGTGGGGGGGCGGACTATATTTTTTTTTGGAGGGGGGGGAAATGAATTCCTATGCCCCACAAATAACCCAGAGATGCATTTTAAATAAAAGCATACATTCTACTCATGTAAAAACACCAGGCAGGCCCCACAAATAACCCAGAGATGCATTTTAAATAAAAGGACAGATTCTACTCATGTAAAAACACACTGATTCCCGGACTGTCTGCGGGCCAGATTTAGAAGGTGATTGGGCTGCATCTGGCCCCGGGCCTTAGTTTGGGGACCCCTGTGCTAGATGAAGGCAAAACCATTCATTTCTGTCCTTGAATCATTTAACATTTCCATTTTCTAGGGTCTCACACTACTTTGTAGTTAAATGTAGGTAGAGGTCAGCAAAGCACACACCACAACTTTCTTGTGTTGTGATTCTATGCTTTTGTTTTCTATACCTTCATTAAGAAACTGGAGATGTCAAAGTGCTAGGGGCATACTGTGCTTAAAAGAAAATAAGGCTGAGCTCCTCAGTAATGGCATAGATAAGATTACACAGTTAGGCAGCAACCAGGGGTAGCCAACCTTTTTATACCTACCACCCACTAATGCATCTTTCTTGATTGTAACATTTCCTTGCCGCCCACCAGTACTTGATGGAGGGAGGATTCAGCTTGTGCCATAGAACCCCCTACCGCCCACCTAGAATATTGAAATGCCCACTAGTGGGCGGTAGGGACCAGGTTGGCAACCCCTGGGCTAGACCATTGTGCATGTTCACTGGGGCTGTTGGGAGTTGGAGCCAGCCATACTTGGAGATTCACAAGTTTCCCATCTCTGTTAACCACCCTTACCTTCTAATAAGCTCCACTGAGCTCATTTGAGAAGATGTGTACTTATATGATTGTACTGTTATTTTTTATTTTATGCCTTATTACAGTTTTATCCCACTATTCCTCCAAGGTGTTCAAGGGGGCTACATAGCTTCCCCCTCCCTATCTTATCCTCACAACAACCCTGTGAGGTAGACTGGGCCAAGAGACAGTGAATGGGCAAGGGTCACCAAGTGAGCTTCATGACTAAGTCAGGATTGGAGCCCAGGGTTCCCAAGTCCTAGTCCAACACTCTAACCACTACACTGTTAGTAGCCTTGACCATTCTGAGATAGCTCCCAGAATGGTTCTGTTGTTGCATAAGTATGAATTTTATTGTAACTTTTACATCAATTTGTGATTTTTAAATATTACATGCGAAAAACAGAGTTGTTCCTTTTAAATTTTGAGACCTGATGCTCCTAAGCAACAGGTCAGAATAATTAGGATGACTAAAGTTAACTAGAATTGCCATTTGCACTTTATGGTGGGAAATCTTGAAAGTGTGCATGGACCGGAAACTGATAAAACACAATATTAAAAGAACTAAAAATAAAGATAAAACTAGGCAGACATTTGAAATCTTTCACAGCAGTATTTTTTTTATGAAAGGGGAAATAAAGTAGGTAGATTAGCTTGCAGGCAGATAATAAAACAGGAAAACAGATGGCTGGAATGAGAAAGGATAAAGCAGGGGTTATGGTATAGCTCATTAACCACAGTTTGTAATTTGTTTGCAAATTTTAATGAGAATCCCTGTAACAAATAAAAGTCTGAATTTGGGGGGGGGGGGAATTGCGAAAATTTAAGGACACTAGAACCAGTTCTATTAGAACAAATATAATACCCAAGGGGGTCAGAAAACATTTTAGATTTTCAAAACCAAAGCATGTGTTTACAAATTTCTTGCAGGTTTTCCATAAGCAGCTGAGGTGGTTGCGTTAGACATGTCAAACCTAACAGCCTAATTGTGATTGATGCTCACAGTCCCTGTAAAGAACTGCACTAGTGTTTCAAGAAAGAGCAGCCCCTCCCAAATCCGGTGGAAAATAACAACACGTGGAATCTGATACATGATCTCAGCAGCAGCATAGCTGCGCATAGAATAAAAGTAGCTATGTTGGCCTATAAAGGGGGGGAAAAATAAGTCCATCATTAGGTCAACCTAATGGATTAAGTTGCTGAGAATCATAAAGGGGGAAAGCTTAGTCAAACAATGGAATGCCTTCTGTTCACATGAGTATCTTAGGAATAGTGGGATACATGCTGCTATATATTAAAACCAAGCCATGCTTTCAAGGAAGATGGAGCCTTTTTCATGCCTTCTGCAAGGCTAAATGAAAAGCTTGGCATCAGCTTTTTTGTTTTATTTACACAGACATTGACAATGGAGCCAATACCGCTTGTTGATCAGTTTCCACATTGGCTGTGCCAAGCTGCTGTGCGCACATTAACTTCCATGTGCTGGAGAGCTGTGTATTTTCTAGGAAATTGGCCCTGTCTTTGGTAACTACTATCATTAGTCACAACATGACCAGTCAGCCATCACGGAGTGTTGTTCTCCGAACAAGGCCATTACCCCTATGCTGGAAATCAAATTGGGAGGTGATAAGCTTATCATGAGCTGGCTATTGATGGATATTTGATAAATGGGGATTCATTACAAAAAAAGGAAAGTCCATTCCTTTTCATTTTATAATGTTAACTTTAAGGTGAAACTAGACCTTCAATAGACTTGTGTGTTTCTTTACCGTGTTTAAAAGAGAAAATGGCACTGCCAGGGTTGCATGGGGCAGAGAAAAGTGGGCTGCTTAAGGTCTTACCTCTGCACGCTTTCACTGCCCAAAATTAACGACCCAAATCTCCTTTCCTCTCTATGTACAGTTTACCTGTGTACATTTTTTAAGGCAGTTCTTTCAGTCAGGTTGCAATCCTGCATTTCCACTTACCTTTAGGTTAGCCCCACTGTACATGATGGGGCTGACTTCTACGCACAGGATTCCACTGCAAAACAGTTTGCCTGGGCATCCAGCTGAGCAGGCAGACATGTCACCTTGTCACATTCTTCCCCACTATGGCGAGATGCATTGTATTTCTATTTTGATCCTAGCAATTGTTTCCAAATTAGCATTTCATCCTCTTTTCGGGTGATGCACTTCCTCTTTGATGCTGTGGAATTAGTTGCCCTAGTCTTAGCCTAAAACATCTTTCCATACCCCACACCTGCAAGTAAAGTATGTAACTGTCCATATTCATTTTGGTTCAGGAATATCCAGGCACTTGAATGTATTTAGGTATCTGTCAGCTATATAACGAGGGTTGGGATTCTTTTTTTTACATGCATAAATTACTGTAGCAAATTTCTTACAGTAAATGTAATTGACTTGCTGAATATCATTCCAGTACTGGATCTGGGACTTCTTTACGTTTTCATTTCTTTTAAATATAGTTTCATAAATTAACGGGGGGGGGGAGATAATGAAATTTATCAACATTTCATATTAAGTATTACCAGAAATAGATAAAGGCAATAACAAGATGGAACAATTGGGGAGCATAAGGGAAATGACAACTCGACATCTGGATTGGCTCTCAGTCTATTTTAAAACTCCATTATAACTCATCCATTGACATCAGAACTATCTACCCATCTGTCTTCTGTTCATAATGGGTTTTTCAAAACTAGATGGGACTAGAATTAAGGCTGACCCAAAATCCTTCCACAAGTTTCCAGAACATATTCTTCCCTTGTGAAAAATGCAGGGGAGTCAATTTATTTCTGCTTTCTCGAGGTGGGAGAAAATTTATCCATGCATTTGTATGGATTGCAACCTAACTTCCTGAGGATTCCTAGGAAGTGTGGGGCCATCTGGAAGCTGTGGGGAGAGCCTGCTAGATTTCCCAGAATGCCTTGGGGGTGATGCAATGCAAAGTGAGTTGATATTGCTCCAAAGGCATTCCAGGAAGTACAGGTGGCTGGAAGCTATGGCAGGAGCCATTCTCCAAAACGTTATGGAGGAATTCCTCCACCCCACAAAAAAAACCCAGAACTGCTTCAGGAGGGCTTCAGTTTGCCCTTCCTCCAAACAATAAGATACTCAAAAAATAAAAAATGGCACGATTCTAACTTGAATACTCTTGATGATGCATCCTCACTTGCTCTTATTATACAATGGGCAATCTCTAGCCACTGGCTTCTATAATAAAGTACATTTAGTGATGAAATATTTTCTAATCAATGATTTCTCCTTCTACTCTGTTCATATTGTGGAGTCTGTACAGTGAGAATTAAAAAACTGAATTGGCCACTAGCAACAATCTAAGTCCTCAGTTTACTTAATGACACTTATAGCAACTAGGAAAAATTGCACACATAGTAAAGCTACTGCAGTTTGTACTTTCCTTATCTTGATAGTAGTAAAAGAACTCTATTGCAAGCTTACAGGATCCAGTAAGGAAATGAGAAATTCCTAGGAACATTGACGTTACAAAGCATAATGCAGTTCTGGAGAGAAGCCTGTACCAGGTGCTTCAAAGAACAACAAAATGTTCCTAGACAATTGCACCATGATATATCAGGGGAAATCCCTCCTATTCTCCAACCACTTGTACACATCTAACAGAAGCATTTTGTGTTGTAAAATGCACGTGTTTTATCTTACAGAGTTCCAGCTTCTTAGACTGTGATTCAGTAAGACCTCTCCCTCCCCTTCAGCAGCACTTAATTTTCCCTGGGAATTGAGGTACATGTAGCTGTGCTTGGATTTAGAATCTTAGTAAGATTGTTTAGATGCTTGGTAAGATTATTTATCTTAGAATTCAATGTGAGCATTACTTCTGGGGGAAAAACATTGATCAGTCAATTGGTACAATCACTTAATTCATTTAGAACTGTTTAGATGTGGATTTTTCATTGGTTTTTAAACAACACCATCAGGGAAATAGCACTCAGTGTTGATGACAATCATTTAAACCAGAAGGTGACATTTTTAGGGATCCTCAGCTTTCCTGGAAGCTTAGCAGTTCACAAAGCAGAATCTTCTCTGGAAGGCAATTTAGCCCAGTTCAAACATAATGACCCAGGTTTCATAAAACCATAGTTTATAAAGCTGGGAATGAATGCCAGACTCACAGAATTGTAGAGTTGGAAGGGACCATGAGGGTAATCCATTCCAATCCCCTGCAATGCAGGAATCTCAACTAAAGCATCAATGACAAATGGCCATTCAACCTCTGCTTAAAAACCTCCAAGGAAGGAGAGGCCACCACCTACTGAGATAATCTGTTCCACTGTCAAACAGCTTTTACCATCAGATATTTTTTCCTGATATTTAGTCAGAATCTTCTTTCTTGTAACTTGAATCCATTGGTTTGGGTCCTGCCCTCTGGAGCAGAAGAAACAAGTTTGCTTTATCCTCCACGCGACAGCCCTATAGATATTTGAAGATAGCTATCATATCTCTTCAGATTATATCATCTCCTTCTCTTTTCCAAGCTAAACATATCCAACTCTCTCAACTGTTCCTCATAAGGCTTGGTTTCCAGACCCTGTATCATCCTGGTTGCCCTCCTCTGCACACATTCCAACTTGTCAATATCCTTCTTAAATTGTTGCACACCACCCCAGGTGTGGTCTGACCAAGGTAGAATAGAGCAGTACTATTACTTCACTTGATTGGGCTGCTATACTTCTGTTGATACAGCCTAGAACAGGCATAGGCAAACTCGGCCCTCCAGATGTTTTAGGACTACAACTCCCATCATCCCTAGCTAACAGGACCAGTGGTCAGAGATGATGGGAATTGTAGTCTCAAAACATCTGGAGGGCCGAGTTTGCCTATGCCTGGCTTAGAATAGCATTAGCCTTTTTTTACCCCTGCTGCTGCTGCATCACACTCATGTTAAACTATGACCCCTAGATCCTTTTCACATGTACTACAGTGGTACCTCAGGTTACAAAAACTTCGGGTTACAAACACTTCAGGTTACAGACTTTGCCAACCTGGAAGTAGTACCTCGGGTTAAGAACTTTACTTCAGGATGAGAACAGAAATCGTGCACTGGCAGCACGGCAGCAGTGGGAGGCCCCATTAGCTAAAGTGGAACCTCAGGTTAAGAATGGTTTCAGGTTAAGAACGGACCTCCGGAACAAATTAAGTGTATAACCTGAGGTACCACTGTACTGGCAAGCCAGGTGTCCCCCATCTTATATTTGTGCAGCTAGTTCTTCCTGCCTAGGTCTAGAACCTGACATTTGTCCCAACTGAGATTAATTCTACATTCAAGTCATGAGTTTCATCCCACCAGGTCTCAGTAATGCCTATTAGGTTGTATTTGCTTTCCTGTTTTAAGAGCTCAAATCTTGTTACATGCAGTCACCTTTGCTCTTCACTCATCATGTACTGATTTTGGGTTGCTGTTGCTTTTTAATCCTGGTTAATGAAAACCATGTGATTTCAGTTTGAAACTTGAATGACTTAGAGTGGAATCCTAGGCATGTCAACCTTGAAGGAAGCCCCATTGAAGTCAATGGGATTTATGCCCAGGTAGGCATCCTTAGGATTTTCTAGTCTTAAGCAGGGAAAGATTGGCATGTTGGTATGGGAGATTAAATGCTTGGAGTACATTAATAGGCATTACTTCCAAACAGCACCTTTTCTGTAAATGGGCTTCTGCAGAAGCACTATTCAGATTCTTCCTATTGACATGATTGTGAGAGACTACCTTGACAAGCTCAACGAATGTTCTCCTAATCATGTGAAGCTATATTTTAGTTACTGGATAGCTTGCATTGTTGACAAGTTTCATTAGCTAATGCAACAGCAAAATCACCCTTCAGTATTGCCTCTTGTTATACAATGTATTTAAAATTGCTACTAATTGGAGAGGTCCATAAACATTTCTCCTTCAAAATAGAAAGATAATATGCTGAAAATGTTATGCTGCAGTGGCAGGTATAAGCTGATGAGCTTCTCACTTAACATGCTTTTATACAACGGACAAAGTCCCCCCCCCTTCTCTCCACAATAATTGCAAACTTGTGACAGTTTTCTACAGCGGGGTTGTGGATAGATCTAGAATATTTAATCCATTCCTGAAGTCCGTTCTTAAACCGAGGTGTGCTTTCCCTAATGAGGCCTCCTGCCGCTGGTGCCCTTCCACCATTCAGATTCGTTCTTAGGCCCAGGTAAAGTTCGCAAACCGGGACACTACTTCCAGTTTTCGGAGTTTGGGTAAACAAAATCGTCTTAAACTGGACCATTCTTAAACTGAGGTATCACTGTACAGTGGAACCCCGGGTTACGCACACAATCCGTTCTGGGTCACCGCATAACACGGGCATGTGTAACTTGAACGCACGTAAAAAAACACCTGGAAACCTGGAAGTCGTGCAATCCGAGCGCTTCTGCGCATGTGTGAAGTGCGCAGAAGCATTCTGCGCATCTGGCGGTCGAGTGCGCTCTCGCGTGCTCCAGAAAACACTTTCAGGGTGCGGGAGTGGGAATCCCGAACATCCGCAATATGGAGTGTACGCAACAGGAGGTAGGACTGTAAAGGTATTCAGTAAGCGCAGGTAGTTCAACAGGGAAGGGGCTGTTTGACCTCAGGCAGAAAAGAGTTCCATAAAACTGGGCCCACAATATAATAGCCATGCATCCAAGCCATGAACAGATGGGAAGATGGTGTCTAATGAAATGTAGTAAGTTTAAGGGGGCATGTGGGGGAATCCAAGCCAGGAGAAACAGGAGCTAAGCAGAAAACAGCAAAAAGTGCATTGCAGACCTTTAGGGGATTTTTACAGATACCTTTTCAGTTATCATAGGAGCTACTGGAAGTCACAATGGCACCCACAGGCTCTCTATGGGCAACCCCTGACTTAAAGTAAGTGCTCCTTTAGTAACAAATGGCAAACAATACTGCTGTTTTAGTATATTAATAGCAGCAGAAAACTGCCCCCCTCCAATTGCAGCATCTCTTCTATGGTCCTTTCTCTTTTCTGTGTTTGGTTCTTCTATGAAGTCCCCCAATTAGCCCAGAGTCTGCATCTTGAAGATACATTAAAGCTCAAAGATAGACCTTACTCTAATTTTGCATTGTTCTTCAAACATCGCTTGATAAATCATTGCCCATCAGAGCTGTCTGTTTTAATGGCACTAATTGATTGCACCTGTAATACATCCCTGCTACTTCTCAGTCTGCACTCAGATGATGCTGTTGCTTTAGAGCAGTGAAGTATTTCAAAAGGAAGGGCAGAAAATGGGAATGGTAGTTTAGCAACATCTGGAGGGCCAAAGGTTTCCAACATTTGGCTGATGTTGTCAAAACACCACCAACCATACGTAAAAGCAGAGTATCAGCACACTTGGGAAACGCCAAGGTTTGTGGAAGTACAAAACATCAGGTGGGAGGGGGAATCTAACACAGGAAAGACCTCCAAAATAGCCCAGTAGCTACTGAACATGTTCAGTGGCCATGGAATGAAGGCTAAAGGAGATGGGGTCAAGAGGAAGCTAGATTGCAGGTGGAATGGAAAAGAGTATCATGGAGGCAGGCACGGCTGGCTGAAACACTGTACCAATTTTTGTTGCAGGTAACATTTTCTTTTCTACCTTGGTTATTTCTGAAGTTCAAGGATAATTATTTTCATCTTTACTTGGCTTTTTTTGTATCCTTTTAGAACTGACGAAGTGGAGGTCATTTGAATCTTTTAAAATAATTTCCCAGAAAGCCAATCATTACTTCTTTCATGCCCAACAATGAATCTAGAAGTTGTTTAGCAGCGAATAATATCTGTGCCCTTTGCAATATGTTACTTAAGTCTTTAAATACTTCCACCCCCATGCAGTGCAAATTAATACATATGTGGAGATACACTTTGCCCTCCATAACTATACTGCAAGGTGATGTATACGGGGTCTTGGAATGGAGTGCTTTACAAAGCACATTTTCTTTCAACAGAATTTATTTTGAATAATACTTTTCTCCACTCTGCCATCTGTTTTCCACTTGTCAGGTCTCATTGGAAGCAAGCTATTCTCACAGCTTTGCTTACAGCTGTTTTGCACAGACATATTTATCACAGGCTTTATTTTTATTAGATTTCAACAAAGAAATGTTTGTACAAGATGGGGTTAGCTGTCATATTTTAAAATGTGTTATAATAAAAAGTAATCCATTAAACAAAATATCTCAAAACCTTTTATACATCTTTTGCTTAGAATCTGATTCCCCACTGTGATCATAAAAATGGAATTATTTACTGGCACATTGGCATTTTTTTATCCTGCCTTATCTGTTCATAATTATTTAAGTACTCAATGATTTTTATCAAATTAAGCCATTGCAGAATTTTTGCAATGTAGTGCTTTGTATATTACTTAGCAAGAAGTATCATCTTCTTCATCATCATCATCGTCATATTTAGGGCTTTTTTCAGCTGGAACTCACTGGAACTGAGTTCCAGCATCTCTCCCGTGGGTGCCATTGCCATTATAGAGACAAGGGAGGCATTCATAGTGAGTTCTGGCACCTCTTTTTTTCTAGAAAAATAGCACCGATTCATATTTATTTATACCCTGCCTTTTCCCTGAGTGGTTCCGAATATGACTAAAGTGGCTCACTCCACATTGGAGAAATTAATTCAGATTGGATTCAAAGGAGAATTCACCAAATTCACACTTTCTGAAATCAAAGGCAAACCAAAACACAGCCAATTTTCCAAGCAGTCCTCTAGCCAAGTAAACTGTACAAAACTGCATATGCCTGTTCAAAGTGTATTTAAAATACACATATTATTGAAAACAATGTAGAAAAACACCTTAGTTTCAGTTTTCATGCTTTGCATATATATATATATATATATATATATATATATATATATATATATATATATATATATTTGTTTGTCTATCCTGCCCTTCCTCTCAAAGGAGAGTAGGGCATCAAGGGCCGATGTAGTAAAAAAACATATTCAAAATATTTTAAAGCAAAAGCCTGTAAAAATAAGAACATTTATTATTATATTATTATTATTATTATATTATTATTATTATTATTATTATTATTATTATTACTGCTGCTGCTACTACTACTATTACAAAAAGGTTGTCCCTGCCCACTTGGAAATCATCAGGGATGTGCAGTTAGTCTACTTTTACTAGGGTGATCACTGTTTTTGCAATATTCGATTAATTTACAAATATACAAAAAGAACATAAGCAAGCAGCACAGGCACTTCTAGCAAACAGCAAACCTGACACCTTGCATCAGAAATGCAAACAGAGGTGCCCTTGCATCCCCAAATACTTTCACTCAGATCAGCTCTCCCCCTCCCACCTCACTATCTGTCCCATCAATGCCTAGTTTGTTTATTCTTCCACATACACCAGCCCTTAAGCTGGTGGTGGAGTGTTGGTTGGTTGGTTTGTAGAACTCGGATGGCTTACAGTCCTTTGTTAAATCCCAGACTTTCAAGATGTCTTGCCTGAGGGCAAAAGCAAAGTGATCAGTACTCGCAGTAATCAGACAGCAGTGCCACAACACATAGGGATAGAATCTGCCTGCTACACAGATTAGTATTTATCCAGATTAAAGCTCAGTGTGTCCTCTAGATCTACAAATGTTTCAGAATTAACATACATTCACGTAGTTCAAAATTAATGCTAGGTAAGATGAAGTGAAAACTAGTTTGGAGCTATTTCCCTTACTTCCTGCATGTCTGTGAACCTATTGGATGACCACATACATTGCAACATGCCAGTCATTACCTGTACATGTGTGTTGGTCTCATCTGTAGACCCAGTTGCATGTTTAGACCTTTTACCTTCCCCAAATAAATTCACACATGTCTCAGATATTTGGTTTGGTTTTTGGCAGAATTTGGGCCACAACTTTATTGATTACAACCAAGTGAGTAGTTGCATAGGTTCTGGTTTGGCTATCTCCCTGCACCTATGCAAGCAGACCTGTCCCAGAGGACAGACAAGGATGAACACCAGGGACAGCTGATGGAGGGTGCGCCAAACAGCTGACCTGATGTCCCCTGGACTCGGGCAAGGGCAGGACCCCTTTTGGGGAACACCAAACCAATGAGTCTGTGGATTCCTTTACTGGAATATCCTACCTTTGCATAGGCATGACCACATCAGAGCCAGAGCCTACCCGCAACTTACAAGTTGTGACTATTTGCTATGTGGCAGGTGAAACTCAAATGACATCAGCCAAATGGGGAAAATTCCTGCCGTGCCCCTGCCCCAAAAGCAGACGACACACGATGGCATAACAATGTCAAATGCAAGCCCTAAATATAGGGAGAGGTGGGTGGGTGTTCCGATGGGATAGAGGAAGCTCAGTAACCTCGCATGGGCTTAAATAGGTCCTGTATTGCTGCTCTTTCTAAACACCCCATTGGTCAGATTGCACCCCAGCAACATGTGACCAACCTATCAGGGGTTATGGCTGATTCCAGATTACCCCCCCACACACACACACAACACTGGGTCAGGTGGCCAGGTCGCACTGCAACACGCTTTACTAGTATATTCAGTAGATCTTAAGCAGTGATAGATACTACTCACATGGCATGCTGTCCAATGCCTTACTGATACAAGGCAAGATTCATCCCCCCCCATGTGGTAGGAGAATGAGGCTGCAATCCTATGCACATTTACTTGGGAACACCTTTCCCATGGAATTTAAGAGGGCTTAGTATTCTTAGCACAATCCTGTGCATGTCTACTCAGTAGCAAGAACTATTAAATTCCATGAGACTTGTGCTTGCAACATGATGCTAGTATACCACATAGTTGAAGGGAATAAGGTAAAGAACCTGTTATTTCCATTTTACTTTAGCCTGGAATGTTCCTTTTGCAAAAGGAACAATGGGGAAAATGTTTTGCACACGCACGCGCGCGCACACACACATTCCAACCCAGTGCCTCTGTTGGCCTCTAAAGTTGTGCTGCTGGGTGTTGTTCAATTTAAAAACAATTAAAAATAAAATAAAATTTGCAATTTTATTTCAAATCTGCCAGGGGCGTCTAAGATACATTTGGCAAGGCACACTGGAAACCATCAAAAATTCCAATTGCTTCTTGAGTGGATACAACAACTTGGGACAGGTTCTCCAGAGAAACTGTGGAGATTTCAATAGCCTTAGTGGTATTTGTAGTGAAATGATTTGGCTTCCTGGTTTTAGAATTAGAAATGCAAATAATATTATTCATTTCTTTAGCATTATAAAAAGTATGCAATGACTTGGATCATAAGTAGCATGGGCAAAAGGAAGCTTGCAGAAGAAGGAAGCTCTTACCATACATACACCCAGTGCCTTGGTGTGGGAGAGGAGTTTAGTTCACATTTTAATGCAAACCTACCTAATTTGCATTTCCCAAAGCAATGCACAAAAGTCTGATATGCATAATTCCTGGATATGTATATGTGTGTGGGTGTTATTAATGATTTGAAATTCCACTCAGAGGCCACAGGTAATTAAAAGCCAGACCTTTGGCTTTTAATTTATAGTAGCCTTGAATGGGTGGGATGTTTTAATCCTGCCTTTTAAAAATAGGATTGAGTTTATCATTTTGTTTGTTTTCTTTTATGATGGTTTAATCAATGTATGTGGTTTCTTTCATGCTACAATATTGTAAGTCACTTAGAGCTACCTTGTAAAAAAGTGGTGCTCTCTCTCTCTCATTCATATATATATATATATATTATATATATTATATATATATATATATATATATATATATCTCACAAATGCAAGGACATGTCCTGGAAAAAGAGGACATATGGCAATACTACAATGAAACTAATATGCAAAGATAGCAATTCTGTTATCAGTTACATGTTCATACCACTGATAACTGAATCTGTTTCAGAATTGCATCTTTTATCAGATTCACTGTTCAGTGCTACTTCTAGATCTCTACATATTCCAATTGCTAGAAATTAAATTAGTTTTGAAGTTCACTTTCTTTTGATGTTGGCGTTGCAAGAGTTAACAAGGTAACTGTGGCTCACTGATCCAGTGCCACACCCTCCTCAAATGCTTTTGTTTGGCTGGAATATGTAAGTTGCCATATTTCAAAAAGGGGAAACTAACCCCCAAATAGTGATTTTAAGCTTTTTTAGCTGCTTCTGTTGCTTCTTCCAATGCATTGCCATACATCTTGGTTTCCCTGACATTTTGACGATTTGGCAAAATTCCCTCCTGACACCATTTTTACACTAGAAAACCAGGCATGTCAGGAATTTTCCTGACACATGGTGAGCCTAGGAATATGTTCTTGAATTGTGATAATGGCTCCTGTTGCCTACTATATAAAGAGCTACACCTGTTGCTCCAACTATTATTTTTTTGCCTCCAGCACTATCATGCACTGTGATGTGACCCATGGAAGGAAATGAAACTCTTCAGTGAAGAAGAAGAGAGAGAAGAAGAAGAAGAAGAAAGAAGAAGAAGGAAGAAGAAGAAGATTCTTTATCCCTCCTGTAATCCAATAGCAGCCACAGTTCTCCATCCCAGGACAGGCCTAACGGGATGAATGATACTCAAGGTATCATTGTATGTTACATATGTGAGTTATGACAAGCTTGAAAGTGTTCTTTTCATTCTTAACAAAAACAAGGCTCGGCTCTATCATTTGGTAGAGTGATTCCTCAGGCAATTATGTTGAAGTGTTGTGGGAGTGGGCAGTAGCCTATGGCCATTCCTTCAAATATGTCTTTTAGCCATTCTTTTCCGTTGAAGTACAGAGTTGTGTGCACCACACACTGTCTGTTCTGCACCCCCTGTGCTAGCTTGTGGTGCAGGGCTCCTTCCCCAGTATTTAAGAGCCAACTTCCAGTGTTGTCAGCTATGTGTGGAATGGAGGGAGACCGCCATCTTGTCCTCTGCCTGATGCAGCAAACTGACTTGATTCAGTGCAGCCCTGACAATTACTTCTGGTCAATGTCACTTCGTTTGTGCCTCTCGCGCAGTACTCCCCATAACCTGGGACTTTCCAAATTTATCCTTTTCCGGAGGAGATGATTTCCCGGCAAGCCTGCCTTTCTCTCTGGCTTTAATGAGCAGTCTCCAACCTTCCTATGCTTACCAGCTGGATTCATTTTCTTTCAGCCCCTAGGTAAACTGAAATATGTCTCTGTGTTGCCCAGCCACACACAGCTGTTTCCAATTAAATGTTTAAAGCCACTCAGCCAATTAGGGGGAAAGAGGGCCTCTAAAGCAGATGCAGAAATATAGCATTTTATGGACCCATTCGCCCTGATGAGTCCTATTACCCAGTCAAACCTATATTTTAATAACTATCATTACATTTCTACTCAAAAATGATGAAACCAGGGGGGGGGGTTGAATAATTTCTATAAATTTAAATTATTTGGGCACTATCCAGTGAAAGTTAGGCACAGGGAAGTCCTACTGTTCTTAATGAAAGAAATTTGCACACATCCTTAACTTTCTGATTGACATCAATGGGACATAAATTTGGTTGGATAGTGCCCCAAATGTTTTTAGATTAAAGTAGGCTTTGGGCATCCTGTTGCCACCAAATTTAATTATGGCTCTGTTTTCAGAAGACCTGCTTTGGTCATCGGTGGGGAAGACACAGAGTGGTATTCAACTAAGTTTTATGGCACTGTTATCATGTTTCATGGCAAGGGAACCTATCTGTCTGTCTATGATTCCTTTTTGTTTCTGAGTAGGGAAAGTGGGAGATGGATCTAGCCTAGTGGCAGCTGACTGCTATTCCCTACTGTAGACTCTGCTCATAATTTCTGTCAAAGCTGTTAAGTTAGCCATAGTCTTGGAGATCCATGATTGTGGTCCTTTGGGTGGGTGGGTGTGTAGGCAGTTCTTCGTGATCAGGGCAACATACAGGATTATATTAATATAAAACACATCTTAGTGATCTCATGTGAAGATTGGAAGGTTGTGTTCTGGTTGTTGTTGTTGTTGTGTGTTGTTTGAATTTATATACCACCATATTCCCAAAGTTCTCAGGGTGGTTCACAGAATAATTGATCACGGCTTCTGCATCTGCAATGTTTAAAAAATCCTGCAAACTGGGGTTAACCATGTGGCTAACCTCAGTTTGGCCCTGTGCTTGGATTCTCCCCCCCCCCTTGACAAAGCATTTTATTATGTAAGCCACTACTTCCAGACCGAAATGGTACAATCACCTCAATGGTAACTGGTCTCAGCCAGTTTTGTTTTCTTGCTGTAAAAAAATCTTTTTCAGTCCAATCAAGTCACCTTTCTTCCTTAAATGATCCAAGTCCCCATGTCCTCTGGAACTGTTCATTAAAAAGTAGGGATGGTGAGCTTTAGTCATCATGGGAAGCCAGGGAGCTGTCCCCCTAACAGTGCTGAAAACTTAGAAATTAGTCAGCATATTATGCTTTAAGTCCTTGGCCCTTCTGTTTTCCTGTGAGATCCTATGCATTTTGGTGGTTCTTGTTTCAAAAGAATAATCCAAATTATCCATACCAGTGCAAATCCATTGTTGATCTTCTATAGGAGTCAATGGGAAAATCTCTTAAGAACTTGCAATACAAGAGTGAAGATAATAGATCTTCCAGTGGAAAATAATTCCCTCTGATTTAACCCTTGCCTCTTTTGTGCTTTCTCTAATCTACCCCCAATTTTCTATAAACCCTGCTATTAGATATAGGATGGAAGATGCAGGCTCTCCCCCCACCCCAACTTCAGATCACTGCATGAGGCTGTCAAACTGAAACAGCAGGAGATATTACCTTTGGATCTTCACCATTGCATCTACTTTGTTCTCAAACTGAAAAGCTTTAAAAAGGCAAGTCCATACTGTTTTGGAGCATGTGCACTTTCAAAATTTAACATGGATTCTAAAGTTATTTCTAGTCTTTGGGGGTAATTCTTGGGAAGTATCACTGTGTGACCCAGAGAGTTAGAACTGTATGCTGTGTATTCTCCAGCAGCCCCTGATTCAAATGTGAGTTAAAGTGACTTATTTCCCAGGATTTGTTGCAAGAACTACACAGTAGCGCTTTTAAAGCACTGTGTAAGTTAATGAAATTGCTTTCCCAGGAACAAAATAAACTTTAGGACCTGAAATCCTATCCCAAGTTACTCATGTGTAAGTACTATTAAAGTAAATGTGACTAATTGATGCATAACTGATGGCAAGATTTCACCTTTTAAGTAGATACATTGGTGTGTGGTGTGTGTGTGTGTGTGTGTGTTAACAAGGGAGAATTGCAGTGCTGGAAAAAGGGGCTGTTTAGAGAGTCATTTATTTGCAGAAGCATATTTTAGTCAGTCCTGGCTGGTGCATGAAGCTAGGTCAAAACTGATCTTAAGACCTTTTCCTTGTACAACTGTTATTACTTGGCAGCTAACAAAGTTATTTCTTTGAAGTGCATGCACATGAAAGCTCATACCAATAACAAACTTAGTTGGTCTCTAAGGTGCTACTGGAAGGAATTTTTTATTTTATTTTTTATTTCTTTAAATGGCTAAGTTTATAATTCAGAAGTGGTGCTTAAATGCTTGTTTGACTTCACAGGACAGGAGATAAACAGTTGTACGTTTCATAGGCATCCCAAATCATTGTTGTTACGACAGCTATTAATGTAGTTTGTTTATTTGCAAATCCCACTTATTGCCAACCCCTCTGGGCTCTTGAATTGCCTTATATTCCAGTTCAGCTGCACTTCATTTTACAATTCCCATCATCCTTCACTATTGGCCACACTGGTTGGGTCTGATGGGTGTTGGACTCCAGCAACATCTGGAGGGTTCCACATTGCCTACTTTTGATCTAGTGAATTACCTCTAAAGAGATTTGCCAGCAGCTACCTGGACATTAATTCTGCACTCAGCCTTCCCTTTGTACATCTGCCAAAGGGGTAATGCCTAATTTATAGACAGCATGAACAATTGGACTAGATGATACAAAGCACTGATTATAGAATCTTACTATCAATTTGTGCAACCACACATGGAAATATAATGTGAATAAAGTGAAAGTGTTACTACGATTTCTGTGACTTTGGCTCCACCTTTTCCAGCTGCCATGATTATAAATTGAGGGGAATCAGCATAGCTCAGAGCTAGAGGTATGCAAAAGGTCCCAGCTGTGATCCCCAACTGTGATCCCCATCATTTTCAAGTAGGCTTGGGAAAGAGTTCCATCTGAAACTCTGTGGTTTGGATGGAAGGTAAGTCAGCTTAAGGAAATTCATGGTTTCCCATCTCTGCCTCCTTCCTGCAGCTACCTGTTCACCACCCAAAGCCCCTCTGGTAGGTGGGTTCCCTTTCTGAAAAAAATGTGGTGTGAGAGGCAGGAAAAGAATCTCCTGAAATCAATCTTGGACCCTAAGGTTAAGTCAGCTAGAGGAAGTTTATGGAAGAATGCACCCTCCCTCCTGCAGCCCCACACAACCCATCTCACATTGGTCAAGGGGGTCCAGTGGACCTCCAAAGAAGCTTTCCAGGGGGTGCAGAGGGTTTCAGGGGAAAGAGGGACCAAGGAAGACCCTTCCATGAATATCCTCAAGTTAACTTAAATTTGGATCCAAGCTAGTGTAGACAGTGCTGAGTGAGATGGACCAATGGTCCATAGGCAGATGCCTATATTTGTAGAAGGCTGAAGACCAGATACTACTAAAGATACCAGCTGGGATGGGGGGTATAATTTAGCCTTTGACAGCCTGCTGCCCTCCAAATATTTTGGACTACAACTCCCATCAGCTGTGCTGGTTGGGTCTGATGAGAGTTGTAGTCAAAGCACCTGGAGTGGACCAGGTTGGCAAAGCCTGGTGTAATTCCTTAAGAAATTCTAAGTGATGTGATGTGTGTGGAGACTGAACCAGCTTTTATGCTGCTTTTCTATCAAGCTTATAATAAAATTCAGTTTAATGGAGGTTTTTTTGTAGTTAATGCCTGATTATATTCTCATTGGGAAATGACTAGAACAATTGGAGCTGGGAGTGTTATTAAAACACAATGGCTTTTCTTTCTGTCTCTTTGGGTGCCCCCCCACCCACTATCATATTTAACAATTCAGTTACTCTTAAACGATCTTCTACTGACTTTCTAAATAATTAAAGTTCTGTAGCTGTCACTTTCTGCCACATAATGTGTTTTTTAAACTGGGTTGCTATGGCTCCTTTGTTGCCTTTTAGTATCTTGAGAGCTATTTCTTCCCTATTTTGCCTCAATATCTTCAACCAATGACTTATCAAAAGCAATTTGAATACTACTAAGGAGTTCTAAAGTTGTCTGTGGATGTGCTGTTAGGTCACTTGCCATTGTCAGAGAGAAATTACTACGGATGCAAATTAAAGCAGGCTTGCCCTTTTAGCAGAAAATGTGGCATAAATGCTGAAAAAGAGCCAAAGTGGATAGAAATGGACAAAAGGCTATGCTGTGTTCTCTCATTTCTCCCCCAGGTAAATAATTGTTCCTGTCTTGTCCCTATTTTGCATTATTAAAATGTTGCTAGTGTGAATTCTATTTCTCTCCCCTTCAGGATTTTGCTTCCTCTTAAGGATCATGAGTTGTTACAATGCAATGTATCCTAAACATATCTTTTCAGAAGCGAAGCCAAATGAATTCAGTGCGACAGACTCACAGTTAGGTATGTACAGGATTGCAGCTTCAGTCTGGGGAGTTTTGCATCCACCCCATTTACTGAAAGAAAAAAATATGGGAGTAATTGGACTACCTCAGCTAATCTTGCCCCCACATGTATTATTATTATTATTATTATTATTATTATTATGTGTATACGGCCCTTCATCCGTAGATCTCAGTTCACAACAGAAAATTATAATATTAAAAACACAAAATACATAATAAAAGTAAGAACAAAAAGAAACCAAAAAATCCCCTCCCACAACACATAGGAAAGGGTATTGGATGTCAATCACCCAAAGGGAGAGGAACATCTTCTCCTGGCACCTAAAAGTGGTGCTGTGCAGAATAGAAATTCTTCCTCACTGTCCACATGGTTGGCCAGAGTGAGAAAAAGATCACTGTGCATAATGATGGTTTTATCGCTTCAGGACCAATCAGGGATTCAATTCACGTGAAGGAGTTTCATGTGGATACATCATTTATATCTTGCCTTTCACTATATGTCTCAAAGTGGCTTACAGACAAAGCAAAACATACAATAACAAAAAAAAAAAATTAGATTAAAACTTCAGAAAATAGAAACATTAGAATGACATCCATAGTGCGAAGACCTCCTGAAATAAAACCATTTAACCTGGTGTTGGAAAATTAGCAGTGGCATGCCTGCCTGATTTCTAAAGACAGGGAGTTCCATAGATGTGAGCCTGCTACACTGAAAGCATGGCTTTGAATCACACAGAAACACAGGGCATGGTTTGCAACACAAGGGGTAAGGCTGTTGGACAGCAGCTTTCTGCAATTTCACCTAGCATCTCTTAACTGGAGATGGTTGGATTGAGCCCTGGACTTTGTGCCTACAGGACATGTTGTCTACCACGAGCTAATACCAAATATTCTCTTCCTGTTGCTGATATGTATCTCATTGTATGGTCTGGGTTTTTAAGAAGCTGAGATCAGTGACAGTGAAGGACAGAAAGGCTAAAAGTTTACTGAATGAATGAATGAATGATTGTGAACCAACAGGGCAAGGCTCTCACCTTCATCCCCTAATAGTTCTCCCCCCACAACACCCCCCAAGAGGCAGTTGGTTGGCTATAGGTGGAAACATAAAGGTGAACTAGACAGAGAGAAAAAATCACATCATAATTAAATAATTTTAAATATCCATTACAACAATGTCAAAAACATCAACAATAAAAATATTCTTATATAATTTGCTGCTGAATGTACACTAATATCAGGAAATAGGGATATGGGGACTCAGGCACCCCTTTCATCTTTCCATGTACTGGCATTGCATTTAGGATACATCCCTGCCAAATCTGACATGTTTGGAATCATGGGTTTGAACCATATGCATGTTAGCGACAATTAGTTTAACTGTGCGTCATGTTTCCTATTGTAAAGCACAGACATCTACCCTTCCCAACATTTTAATGCTGATCTGAATAATTGTTTGTATTATTATCTGCAATTAGCTCAATTGTGCATCCAGCTGCCACGTTGTTGTTGTTTTAATTGCTCCAACAATTATAATCTACTGCTAGGTCCCCGTTTAGAACACTTATCTGCAAATATAAACACATGCTTTTTTGCATCCAGCAGAATAGGAAAATCACACACATTCAAACCATCCCAACCATGGAGTGAACTTCATATGCTCACTCAACCAGGGGGAAGTGACACAGAGTGCTACTTTCCCATTTTGGATTTCTGGGGTCTAGTAAAAGGGACAAAATGTTCATTTTTCTTAGGCTGCTTTGTGCTACCTGCCATGTCAAGAAGAGGCTCTCTATGAAACTCTCTATCACCATTCATGGGCACTGAGCTTTGGCCTTAAACCCCGGATGGGGAATTGGAAGATTCCAACTTCCATCACCACCAACCAAGATGGCCAATTGCTATGGTATCTTGTGTGTCACACACTGTTTTAAGTAGACACACATACAATACAGTATATCCTTCCTTACTCTATATAGCAGAAGGTGCATAGCCAGTGAAAACAGCAACAACTTTCTCTCCACTGATTGAATGCAACAAAATCCCCATAAGAATTAACCGGTCATATTAACCCCTTGATTTGCACATCTGCACCTATTTACTTCAGGAACATTCCTCCACATTAGCTCCACTATATTTTGCACACTAACAGAGAACACAGATATCTGTGCACCTATTCAGTGCTATGTCGTCAAAACAACTAATTTACTCCAAGCTGAGAAGGGAGGTCTGAAGGGGTATTCTGAGTGTGTTTGTGTGACTGCACTGATAATCAGGGGAAATGATAAGTGCATGCTTAGAATATTCCTTCAAACTTTCGTCTCAATGTTAGAGGGTTTGAAGGAAGGCTGACACAAGTGTGAATGTTGAAAGAGGGTTTTCATAGGACTCCTATGTTTATGCCTGCCTATGAACATCAAAGTAACTTTCTGCCACTATTAGTTACAATACCATAACTGTTGACAAGTTTGTCACAGTGATAAGTACTGCTGCTTGAGTTGAAGAGTCACAGCCCCATGTGCTAAATACTTCATGCAAATGTAGTTTGTTTTTCATAGTGTATAGCTTGAACCTTGCACACACAATGATGAGCTGTAAATTGGTTTGAGGCTCTTGGAGTTACAGTTGAAAGTTTGCTGAAAGCATCAGCTCAATGTTAAGAGTGAACAGGAAGGTGTTTGAAAATAAATGCACAATTATAATTAAATGATATGGTCACATATTGTATATAGCTTTGGAAGCCCCATCTCAAAAAAAGGTGTAGTATAGGGGTTGGGGTAGAAAAGAGCAACCAAAATTATCATGCTGTTTCCTTTGACGGAATGCTAAAAGAGATTGGTTTTTTTTTTACCTCAGAAAAAAGGCATTTACAGGTCTGTAAAATTATGAATGGTGCAAAGTGAGTGAAAGGATCCTTCCCCACTGCTCCACTCTTTAGCAATGCTACATCTTGAGGTAATTTGGTGAAACTGATTGGCAGTAGGTTCAGGACTGAGGAAAAAATGTATGACATCACACAATGTACATGAAACAGGTGGAATCGCTATAACAGATGGCTTCTAGTTTAGTGGCTTTGAAAAAGAGTTAGAACCAGGCTCCATCAATGTGTCTACTAAGAGCTATTAGCCAGAACAGCTAAATGTTCAATGGTCATATGCCTCCCTCAGGCATCTGAATGTTGGTATAGATAGGCCTCTGATCTGATCTATCAGGGTTCTTCTTGCATTCTCCATTTAATACTGTATGCTGTCTGCATCCTCCAGAATGAAGACATAGGCCATAGTAAATATGTTAAAATATAGGTCACAACTATATTATATTCCATATTTGATTTGTGAGGTGTGGTTTCCTAGCTTCACTTTGGTAACAGTTGCTCCTACTTAAGTAGACTAAGTATGTTATAAAAAGAAGAATAAGTATGAAATAGATTTACGGGCCTAATTAGTTGATTGCCAGGACTTGCATAGTGATAACAGGTGTGCAGCCCATGTGGGTTGGGGAGATAAGATCGTGCCTATTGGCCAGATCCAGTTGCTCATCCCTGAGTTTAAGCAGTTGTGCCTTATTTGCACAGTGAAAAAGCCAAGGCTGAGTTAAACTAAAATATTTAATCTATGCAAAGTGACATAGCTAGATAAGCTCTACTCTACTGCCAATTTAGGAATGGAAACAAAGGTTTGCCATTCTGTAGGGGCACAATCATTGAGCACACTGACACACACCTCAACAACATGCATACATACACAAAGTGTGTTAGAGAGTGCCAGTATATCTAAATGGCTCAGCTTGTGAGCTTTCCGATGGCATGTGATTGGCTCTTTGGGGAGGCTCAGAGCTGGACTAGATTGACTTTCCGTTTGATGCAGCAAGATAATCTTCAGTTCTTTTTAATGATTATTTAAATTTCATTCCAGAATTCCTTCTGTCAAACAGATTTTTTAAAAAAACTTAAACTTGCCCTTGTGGATTGCAAACCTATAAACCCAAAGTACATTTGAGAATCCCCTTACCTCCAGCCCAAATCCTTGGAACAGAGTGTTGTGGTCTTGTTTTCAAATGACCAGGATTGCCTCAATTATAGTACAAAAACACTTCTGGTCAGAATTCAACTAAGTCATGCTCAGAGTAGGCCCACTGAGATCAATGAACTTGACTAACTTAAGTCCATTGACTTCAATGAGTTGACTCTGCATATTACTTAGTTGAATGCAACCCTCTATGGTTAGCGTTTATGTTCTTTAATGAACATCTGTATTCTGAATCTTTTCTTGTTTTCTTGATAGAAAATGTCCTTATCAGTCCCTAGCACATGGCAGCAAATAAGCAATGAACACTCTTAATTAAAGCACTGTCACTGCCAATGTTTTATGACATTCTGGGTCATCTTTATGTGTTCTTTTATTGAAATGGCAAGTGTTTAAAATCTCGTTTCCTTCATACTATCTTTAGACAGCCAGCTTAACTTACTATGCTGAATGTCTATGACTGCTGAGAAAATAACCTTTCCAAAGGAATTAATATTGTCTAATCATTTTATTGAAATTTCTCTTGAAAATATTTAGCATTTAGCATTCAACTTAGAATTATTGCAAACAAGAAAAAAAGAAAAACCTAATTTATAAATGGAACAGATTTTGCCACACCTAATAAAAATGAAGGTCGTTTTATGAGGATGCTGATATCATGGGAATGATGTCAGTGCAATCTCAGTGCAATCCTAAAAACATTGAGTTAAGTTCCATTATCTAAGTTTCATTTAGCCCCATAAGTATGTGTGCCAAGAATTGCAGCCTTCGTGATGTGTGAGCTGAGTAAAGTACCAGTATTTTCTTAGATTTCTTGGGGATTCTTAGAAAAAGCTTGTCTTTTCCTTAAGAAAACAAAACTAAGCTTTGGGGAGCTCGTCCTTAGTCCTCCCTACCCCCACCATTCTGTTCCCAAATAAATATATCTTTGTGAAAGGAGGAAGAACAGGCTGCAGAGAAAGATCACTGGAGACAGAGAGCTTCCTGTAGATTCCATCTTAAGGCAATGGTTCTCTGAACATGCACTGAAATGTTGTTTCTACCAGTCCTTGTGGGGCTTGTAGTTGCCAGTGTCTTCTCACCTGTTAATTGAACCAGGAAACAAGTATTTATTATTATTTATTGAATTTATATCCTTCAAACCTGCCCTCAGAGCTGTACTAAGCACTACAGCAGAAATTATTGTTCTCAACTTGATCAAGAAACAGCACCTCTTCTGTTTCCAGAAATATTTCCAATAAGCAGTTTCCATTCATTACAAGGGTACCTGAGAAATGCAGTGACTGGCAGGGAAGCTGATTGGCAACATTAGCTGAGCCCAGCTGCAAAGGTGGGCTGGGGCTTGGGCTCCACATTTATGAAATTCACTTTTTAAAAAAATGAGTAACAAAGTAAACTATACACGGTTCTTTGGATAGCGTTATCTTTAAAATTACAGTGGTACCTCTAGTTATGAACTTAATTCGTTCGGAGGTCCGTTCTTAACCTGAAACTGTTCTTAACTAGAGGCGTGCTTTCACTAATGGGGCCTGTTGCTGCACCACAATTTCTGTTCTAATCCTGGGGCAAAGTACTCAACTCGAGGTAACTCTTCCAGGTTAGTGGAGTTTGTAACCTGAAGCGTTTGTAACTCGAGGTACCACTGTATTTTAATTGTTAGCATTTGAAGCCTTGCAGAAATTATATTAATCTCATTTTCCTACTAATTTTGATTGTGCTCCAGTGTTCTGTTAAAATGTTTCAAGTTTTAACGGTGTACAAGCACAGTTAAAAACTGCAACATGGTGATTCAGAGAGCTTGCAGTAATGGCTGATTATCTTTTAGCTTCAATGTATTTGAATAATAAACAGTATTCCCACACAGCATCAAAGGTGACAGAACCTCAGCAGGCATCAGGAAATTTAGTGCTAGTGGACTCTTGTTGACTAAGCTTCAGATAATTAGAGCTGTGTGATATTCAGATATACCCACATGACTCACATTCCTTCTTTCTACATGAAACAGACAAAAAAACCAACAACCTTTTTGGAGTACATGACTCTTATGTGAGCAATCCATCAGTGATGATCCAAATACAATGAAAACTTCATTGTTTCACAATGTTCATGAAGCAACTTGAGACAATTGTATCAGGTGGCAGACACAGGGGAGTGGCAAACGACCCCTCTCTGCCCCACTGCTTGCTTGCCTTATTGTCCACCCAGTCTAGTGCTGGCCATCCACCCAGTGAAGTTCTCTACTGTGTCCACCACATCATTCCTGCCACACTATAGAAAGGATCAGGGGGGTCCTCATTCAGAGTAAGGCATTCTGAGTGAGGAGGCTAGGACACTGTCTGTGGTACTGCCACAGTGGCTATAAATGTTGTTTAAACTTAAATAAAATATTTAATATACCTAATAACTTTATACTCCCCACCCCCAAATTTAAAGAGCCTTTTTCTAGCTGTCATGGTAAACCACAGGGCTATTGTGGAAGTACTCTCTCAGCCACCTCAGCCAGAATGCTTTGTTTTTGTTTTGTTTGTTTACAAAGAAACCCTTTTGCCCTTCCAAGAACAAGGCAGGAAGGAGGCGGAGGCGGAAGAGAGCTGCCACAGCTAATGTGGTGGCAAAAGACAAAAAGTGAGCAATGAGGTAGAGCCCAAGGAGGACAAAGAGAATGTGTAGAGTTGGTAGTGATTCAGGTGGTGCCATCTCCTGTGCTGGCACTGATGCTAACTTCCTCCCAGTTTTAGAAGTTCACCATTACGAAATGCCAGTATTTTTGGGGTGTGGATTGGAATTAGTGGGCTGGCAATTAGCAAACATCTTTGAACTCCCTTCCTGTATCTCTGCTCCAAAACATGGAGGGAAGGTGTGCAATGCTCAGCACAGAAAGGCTTCTGTTTTCTCTGGCAAGACTTGTTGCATTACGCAGTAGGGGAGCTGATGTTTGCAGTAGAGAGGTGCAAGAGAGTGGAGGCTTAACAGCCTACTTTTTCCCCACTACAAACTGAAGGCCCATGGCATTGTTTTGCATCTGGCATTTTGCAGGAGTTCCAATTGTATGAAGTCGTTGGCTGAACATCTTCAGACATTTTATATTGGACAGGTCACAATTGGATTTAGCATCCTCAAAGGATGTCTGAGAAATTATCCAAATTAGCATTCATGTACAAACAAAGGGTGGCATTCTAGCACCCTGAAGTTGGCCTTGAAACTAGCTTCCCATCTTACATGTGCCACAACTCATGGTAAATTAATGAATGAATTTGGCTCTTCAAAAAATGAATGTTTTATTTGTAATTTAAAACATAGTGTACATTTTTCTGACTTTCCTGCTAGCAAATATCACATTTGACCATTAGCAAGTACAGCTAGTTGGCTTGACCAGCTCCTTAGTTATTCAAAGTACTAATCTCTCAACAAAAGAATGGGACTTTGCAAAAATTCCCTCAATAAGAGAAGCTGGTTTGATCACGTTTTGCCATGGAACAGCAAAATTCTACTTTTGCATTAAGTACAAGACAAATGGGATAAATATTTGGACTACATGTTGGACAGTGAGTAGACCCCAACTGTTTCAGATCAATAAAGTACTTCATTTGAAAAAATCCATCCTTTTAATTAATAGAATTATGAGGATCTGTACACTTGTAAAATCAATCCAAGTGTTTGGATCTTCTCACCCTTTCTTAATGCCTTCCACCAATGAAGCCAAGTAAGTTGGAACAAGGAACAACCCTTCTGTTATCCTTCTGGTTCTGACACTGTTAGCCATACAGCTTGCCTGAGAATCTCATTGAGGGCCATCAAACAAACTCTGTTCTTCAGAGGAAACACTTCCCATCAACCTTTGAGCTGCTGTTTACATGGATATTTATGCATATCCAAGATAAGATGTGAGTAATGAACTCCTGCTTTCACTGAAGATGTGAGTGTTTTCAGTTTGAAGCATAAATGTGAATATTAACTCTGCCCTTGAGTTTATTTCCCTGGTCTTCTCTGTGTTCCCAGGCTCCTTGGCTGTTTGAGCCATGTGCCTGCTTGCTCGCTGATGCATTCCTTATGCCCTCAGGTAGTCTTGCACTTGGCTTCCATAATAACAATCGGTCGGAAACATTTCCTTCTCTCGATGTAAGAAGTAACAAATGAATCTGGGCACTCCATGTCTGCCCCCCCCACACACACACTACAGCAGGCAGAGGAAATAAGTAGCTCATGCAGTAAATTTGAAAATATTTGCAATGATCAGTTAGCAGAGTTTCAGAGAAAGCATTTATGCTTGGAGAGCTTTTACGGAAACAAATAATCCTCAGCAGTCTTTGCTGCTTTTGACTTGGATAAAAGTCCATGTTCTGTTTCTTTTGGTTGTTTAAATCTTTTCTAATATGTACATAGAATTTTAAAAGCCTTTCCTTGTCAGTCTTATGGTATCTTTCCAGTTTAATCTATAGGTTATCTCTCATTTTGATGCATTCTCTTTTAGCCACTTTTGGGTATAAAGTAGTCTACATAAAATGTTGGTGGGCCCTCATGTCAAATTTATTGTTTACCTCAGAATACATGCAGGCTGAAAGCAATAACATTTGAGCTTAAGCTCGTGACAGCTATAGGTAGTAAGTACAGCCCTTCTTTAGCATTTTTCTCTGTACGATCAATATTACCCATATTGACTTCCAGGAATTCTCTTCTTCCCTCCTCCCCCAAGTTCTTTATTTATCATCTCTGATTCATTAGGTACATCAAATCACCTTCTCTCTCTCTCTCTCTCTCTCTGATTCTTTGATGCTCGCATTCTCAGCAGGTACCCATCTGAATGGTTTTCAGACCAGTAGGTTGTATCATTATCTTGAGCAGAATGGGATTTTAGCTGTGTCAAGAATAGATGCTCTCCCTCAGCTGCCAGGTTTAAGCTAGTGAGGCATAAGGCTCAGCACTTCCCCCTGAGCTCAGCCAGTAGGCCTAACAGACAGCGCAGCAACAGCTTTGAATGCATAACCCCAAAGGGCCTTGCACTCTGCATTCCCTTTCAAGTGCAGCAATCTTTTGTAACACAAATTATAAGGTCACACCAGCTTTACCTCTAATGTTGTCATTTCAGGCTAGCTTTGCTAGGATTTATTTTTTCTTCTTCAGCACCGTGTGCTTGTTCCAGCCTAGAAGTAGTTAACAAATAAGATTTGTACCTGAAGCAGAAAAACAGGCACAATGCCAGGCATTCATTTGATTTTGGAGGCATATTTTTCTCTTGCAAGGGGTGCAGCAGTTTCAAAGATAGCTCAGAGCCCTTCTAGGTGGAAAGCAGTGGGTCAGCTAGTTCAGTGCCATGCAATAACATGGCTGATGATTGGCCAACGGCATGCAGTGCAGGCTGTGATGTCAGGGCCATAGTGGCCAATCAGGAGCTGTGTCTTTGCATCAGGCTGACCTAGCAGCCCCAGCATCCTTGCTTCCACTTCAGAATACCTACCAGAAAATGTTGTGATTCTTCCTCAATTAATGCTCAGGGGTGGCAGCCTCACAGTTCTCAGTTCAACACCTCACCGCCCACTACCGAGCAGTCACTAATCACATACAAGCAAATGAAAAGAGGTGACATGTTAGAAGGGTATAAAATAAAGCGTGGCATGGAGAAAGCGCAGAGAGGAAAGTTTCGTAACACTAAAACTCATGGACCTCCAGTAAAGCTGAATGTTGGAGAATTTAGGCAGACAGAACAAAGTACTCCTTCATTAAAGTGCATAGTTCAACTATGGGATTCCCTCCTACAGGAGACAGTGTTGGCCATCAACTGGGGTGGTTTTGAAAGAGGATTAGACAAATTCATGGAGCTAAATGCTACTAGTGGCTACTAGTCACAGGAACCAGAGGAGATATGTGTCTGTATATCAGTTGATGAAAACGTAAGAGGGGTTAGTGCTGTTGTGCTTGGGTCCTGCTTGCAGGTTTCCCATGTGGTTGCCCATTGTGCAAACAGGATGCAGGACTGAATGGACCAAATATATTTGCACAGTGCTGTTTTTTTCTAGAAAAAGAGGAGCTGGAACTCACCATGAACACCTCCTTTGTTCTCTTATAATGGCAATGGTGCCCACCTGAGAGGTGCCAGAATTGAGTTCCGGAATGCTCCAGCTAAAAAAAGGCCCTGTATTTCACTGGAAAATACAAAATGAGAATAAATTGAGGGAAAATCCTGTGTACCTTTAATCTTAACACTTATTTCTGTTTCTTATTTGTCTATTCCTTATTACGCTTTTTAAACTGTGGTTTATGCTGTGAATCATTTTAATTACTTCTTTTTGGTCATTTTACTATTTTAAATTATATTGTATGTTACCTCGGAGGCATTTCTTAGCAGAAATGTGACACAGAAGTATTTCAAATAAATAAATGCCTTACATTTTTTTAAAAAAGAAAAGAAAAGAGACTTCCTACACGTTTAAAAAATAGCATGTCAGGAAGAACATTTTGCTGGAACATTCTCTATGGCATGGCAAGTTTTCTAGCAGTTGGAACATTTTACTGTGGGCAAAAATTCAGTCATACAGTTTCTTACCCAAAGTCTGAAATGGTCTGAACTCTGTCTCATGAATTGTCTTCATTAAAGCCAATGTTTGGCTGGAATGAGTTTTGCTCATGCAATGGCACTTCCCCTCCCTCTCATCCCCCCTGGCCCTGTACAAATCTGCTTTTTTTAGGGGGGGGAGTCCCCCAACTCTCCAGAGTAGATTGGGGTTGTGGGGGGTGTGGGGGAAGAAGGAGTAGGGAAAGTTGAGTTGCATTAATTGGAAGTTGTTTCACTCACATAGTGACTTCATTGGATTCAGCTCCATGTGATTTAACTGCATGTGTAAATTGGCTTCTGGTCTCAATTTGTGTATTTAACTACACCATGCTGACTCAATTCCCAGCTCAATTTCAGGATCAAGTGAAATGTCTATGGAACATGGAATGAATATATCACACAATTTTTATTCTTCTTCAGAAAAGGGCACTTTTCTGCTCTGTAATGAATTGGCAATAATGTGTGATTTTGGGGTAGTAGGTTTCGGAGATGCAAAGGTTAATGTAGTTCACACGTTGGGAGAAAACATCCGAAGCACATTTTCCTCCTGGCATACTGCAGGATCATTTAGGGGATTGTTTGTATTTGAGGCCGTGGACTTTCAGAATCATACTCCTTAAGCTCTGTCCTCTGCAAGAGACAGGATAGGCAGCTAAAGCTGTTGGGGCTTTACCAGCTGCTCACTGAAAAGCTCCAGAGCTTGACAAACATATTCTTCACCTAATTTATTTAACACCTTGGGACATAGATATGTACTTTTTGGCTTAGCAGAAATGTATCCCTGAACTCTTTGATTAGGTACAAAATTGCATGTTGGTTTATAAAATAAACAGGATGCTGGAAGGTTGAGGACGGTTGGTTTTTTCTGTGCACGGTGGAATTCTTCATTAGTTAGGAACTTGGCTGGTGTAGCTATAGCTGGCCACTTGCTGTGTTAATGAGAAGGTTTGGATTGTATATATTCCTATGTGCAACTGCTCTCTTTCCAACTTCCTCTTCGAAACAGAACAATGAGCCTGTTTCTGCTTAACTTTTGAGATATCAAAACGCATTAATAAAGGCAGTTTATTGAGTTATAGTGATACACTGCCCCCCTCAACCCCAACCCGCCAAACTGGCTATTTTGAAAGGGAGTTCTGTAGACGGAAGACAGGCAGAAGGGATCTGCTAGCTGAACTTGGGGTCATTTGCAATAGATTGGCAAGGTATCTGACTCAAGGTAACAGCTTGAGATTGGTAAATAAATTGCAAAGACACAGACACACAACTTGCCTTGAGTGGCCTTGTGCTAATTACTAATATATCAGTCTGAACTTCCCACACCTGTAAAGTATGAGTATTAATTGGTTGCCTCTGGTTGCCTCTACACCTTTGCGTGGATCAGTGATCACATAGCGTTTAACTCTGTGCACAGATTGTCAAATATTTGATGTAATGCCCAAAATAGCTTTGCATATATCAGGGGCATTGCTAGGTAGAAGACTTGGAGGACAGGCTTATGACACAGATGTGAGAAAACTTGCATATGCTAATTTATATGTACAGATGCAAACTTAGGACTCTGAACAAATTAAGGTGGTGGGTAGCTAGAATCTCACTGGCACTGAGATTTGCAGCATGTTCAGCAGTCATGTAAACAAAGTATTAATTTATTTTTTAATTAAAATGGGGAAATGGGAGGAGGCTTGGACTACCCCCTAACAGTGGTTGTGTCCTTGCATTTTTTAATAAGCAACAGTTGTTAGAAGCAGAACTGAAGGATACTGATTGAATGACATTTTAAAAAGCATGTCATGTGTGAGAATCCCTTTTGTAATCTTGCTTTCCTTGGATGATGCTCTGGTGGCAGGGACAAAGCCCTGGTGACATTGCCTCCAGAGTGAGAGCCCCCTTCATCATTTTTAGAATGAGCTTTTGTACCCTTTTGTATCCATTAAGAAGAATCCCTGGAAAAGAACAATAAGAACGGTAGACTCGTAATCTGGGGAACCGGTTCGCGTCTCCACTCCTCCACATGCAGCTGCTGGGTGACCTTGGGCTAGTCACACTTCTTTGAAGTCTCTCAGCCCCACTCACCTCACAGAGTGTTTGTTGTGGGGGAGGAAGGGAAAGGAGAATGTTAGCCACTTTGAGACTCCTTCGGGTAGTGAAAAGCGGGGTATCAAATCCAAACTCCTCCTCCTTCTCCTTCTCTTCTCTTCTTCTTCTTCTTCTTCTTCTCTCTTCTTCTTCTTCTTCTTCTTCTATTACTACTACTACTACACTTTTGCAAGCAGTTCCCCCTAATGTAAGTACAAATTCCAAAAGATGGCTTTGTTTCAGTTCACATATTCTTTGGGGAAGGGCAAATTAGGTAGGTTCATGAACTAAATTGAATTTATCTCTCATCCCTAATAACAACACTATCTATGGCCTACCAGTACATGTCATAGGGAGATGGCATAATCCTGGAGTGTGGATCGTTGTCTTGAGAGGCAATGGAGTGTTATAACAATTAGAGACAATGGAGTGTTATGCTAGTGTTAGAAAAGCTATGCATATTATTCCACTCATGAGAAATAGTTGTGCCTTATCACGGGACAGGGAAAAGAAGGAACTTCTGTTGCAGCAAGAAATATTAGTTTCAGGACAGATACATTTTAGAACAATCTTTCTTTGGGGAAACATTTTGCATAGCTGTTTCTTTCAAGTGCCCAAACTTATTTAGTAAGTCCTTCTCCCCCCCCCCCGCCAGTTGTGCTTTTCCTGGCTTTGAGGTATTTTTCTTCCTCATCATGGGAGAAGAAACAGAGGTGACAGGGTTGTGGTTGTGGCTTTAAGCCACCTGTCAGTGGATGAGAAGTACTTAATGATAAACAATCAGCACAAGGGATTTAGATCACAGCCACAGCATCTGAATGCCTCCTGTTACAAATGTTCCCTTCCCATATAGTTTGGCAACGCCTTCTGGTGATTCCTGCCAGCAGAGTGCCTTTGATTGGAATGTAACAAAATATTTCTTTCAGCACAAGGGCAGCACCAATGCCGTGGAGTGCAATTCAAAGCAAATATGTAAAATGCAACCCAAACCCTGCAGGAAATAACCAAATAGAGAAAAAAGAAGTCCCAAGAAAGAACAACAATTCTCCCCACCTCACGCCTGCGTGGTACATGGGTTACTTAGTTTTCTTCAAGTGGGTATTTGAAGCAGTGGGCCTTATCCAATTTTCTACATTTGGCACAACAGGTAAGAAATAAACATTGAGGGCTATTAACACTATAGGCAATTTCCATTAGGATAGATGGGGAATTAGCCATATAACTCTCATTAATTTGAAAATGGAGTTGCACTGATGATCTTCATGTATTTAGCACAGGTGTTTATGTAATTGTCTTCTGCTCAAAGACAAAATTAGGCTGCTACATGCAGGAGGGGGGAATGGGAGGAAGCCCGCAGTTAGGGCACTCCTCGCAAACTTTAGGAAGTTCGTCTCAGGTTTGCTAGTAACAAAACAAATACCAAGTTTTTAGGCGAGGCTGATTTCTTTCAGCTGTGAAAGATAAGTTGAAGTGGATCTTAGGCTTTTCATAAATATTATAGTCCTGTTCGAAAGACTCGGGGCACACACAAATTCCCTTTGCACTGGAGTGCTTGAATTGGGCAGAGGTGGCCCTCCAGCTTCTGCCAGCCTCCACTTACACAGGGATGCCCGCATCACTCCACCTGGAGCTCCCATTTCCACTGACCAAGCATGTGGGTAGAAATGGGGAGACCTGCCAGTCTCAGCCAATGGAAAGTTCTGGAACAGGGTGTCCTGTGGGTGGGGAAGGGGCTATGGGTCCTTTTGGTTTTGATTCAGCTCCACTTCCATTACATGGCAGCATTAGGCCCCGATGTCTGCCTTGGCTGCCATGTGTAGCAAGGCTGTGGATGTTGTGCCCCTACCACTCCATTAAACCCCACAAGGCAGTGGCCCAGAATTTGGATTGTTGCTTTCACATAGTGTGAGAAGGTTCAACCCCACAGAAGCCTGCGTACATACATACTATAAATTTGTGTTGGCTTCCTCCATGCAGTCTGATGTCTGGGATCTCCAAGGCCCAGAACACAAAGAGAGCCTCACCATGCAATGCATATTAGGCTCTGCATTCAGATTCAATTAACCACGTGGAGGCTGAAGAACAAGCACATAGGTCATGTGTAAGTTCACTGATTGTAAAAAAAAATATCTTTTGAGCAGGGTTTTCACTATTACCTATGGTGTAATTTTCACTTAGGTCATCAAAAAAACATTTGCATTTAGAAAATGCTCCTTTGGAGGCAATTTGTAATTTTTATTTTGTTAACATTTTAAATAGAAGATATTTACTAATATAAACATACAAAATATGTAAAATCACCATTCTTTAAGAACGTTGTCTTAAATAAAGATGGTATAATATAAAATATGTATAGAAAAGTAATTCCAATAGGATGCTTCCCTTATAACGAGGGAGATTATTCATTTCAAGTGAGCAACCCAGAACTGTTGCAATAGTTTTTAAGGGGGCCCCTTTCTTGCTAAAACCTGCTAATTCAGTGCCTCCCTTGTTTCACCTCAAAGCCCAGGTTATTTTAATGTTGCCAAATCCTGAAGTTTCACAGACTTATGCCTAAGTCAAGGAATTGTCTTTTGCTTCCAATATTCAGGATATTTTGTTTTTAGGCACCATACCTTTTTGATAGGTTGAAAAACAATTTTTTGGATTGAGGGGTATTCTAATTTGCAATCTTTCATTGATTGATTCAGCAATTAAATTCCAATAATACTTAGCTTTCAGGCAAACTGTACATAGTTTTCTAAAGAAGACGGGGTGTGAGGGGGAAGAATTAAGCCTGAACTGATTATCTGGTTTTTTGCATATTTCAATGCCAGAAAATCAGCTTTGGGACCTGTAATGTTTTGCCTCTAAATCTATTCTGCTGAAGCTCTGTTGAGCTATTTCTTTTCATTGCTTACTGAAGCTTGGTGTTATTGGACTCCATCAGCCACAACCAACAAGGCTTGCATTCAGGACGATAGGACTTGGAGTCAAGCAACATCTGGAGGGCCACAGTCTCCTCACTCATGGGCTAGAGGCACAATGTTCAATGTTTCCACTTATCTGAAGAATGAGAAGTCATGAGGCACAGCCAAGAGAATACTTGAGACTTAAATATATATTGTAATATTTTATCTACAGATATGCAGGCAGATTTTATTGGAATCAAGCAAATTCTTTAAAAAGGCAGCAAACCTGCTGATCTTACATCAGATTCCAAGTGTTACTGTTTTAGTCTCCCAAGCTCCAGCCTAGCTTTCCTTAAGTTCAGGCCTCTGCCAGCTAAATCTAGATTGCACCATTGGCTACACACTACGTGTCTGGGTCCTTTTGATAGAATGCTGCACTGTGATTTGGCATTGTGTGAATGAGCTTGCACAACCTTTGGGCTCCCTCTTTCCCCCTGCTCTCTTTATGTCTGGCACAGCTGTAAGAAGGAAGTATCCACTCCCACTTTTTACTAGGCCTAAACTTAAGTTAACTCTGGAAAGTTATTTCAAACCATGTTTTATTATCCATAGTTTAAAATAGCCACAGTTTACTGATTTTAAATGGTAGTGCTTCTTTGTAATATTGATTGCATTCCTATTTAAAAGCTGAAAATAAATTTATGTATTAGGGGTATGCATTGGCTGTGTGTACTTTCTAAGTTACCGGTAATGTTTTCACACACATATAATGAATATAGGGAAGTATGGAAAATTATGCCTTCTTACTTCCTACTTACTGGATACCCATTCATAGTATTCAAGTATTCTCATGACAAGTGTTATTTCAGGGAGCTGAAGGCAGCCTTACAGAGCTGTTCTTGCCCATTTGTGCAAACTCATTGTCATCTCAGGACCAAGAGCCTGGCAGTTCTTTGCAGTGCTTCATAAAACTACTTCACCAGAGATGGTACAGAACAATGTATACATCATAGGCAACAATACCTCAATCACCAACTTTACGTTTCTTAAAAAATGTGTCTGGCACAAGTAACAAAAGCTTTTAGTGAAATACTGGCATGCACGCATACCACACAAACAGCTGTGGTGCTTTATAACTGAGAGTTGGGGTCTGGATGTAAAAATATTGTGTATTATTACTATTTTTCCTGGAAGATTTTCTCCCACACTAATTGAAGCAAATGGTGTAGTTATCTACCTCCTCACTAAAGTGGTACCCCTTCCCCAAAGTACCAAAATCTATTGATCCATGAATACTTTTTATGTACTGTACTATCTATACAAGATATTTTCTTGGCTGTTGCATAGATTAGCCATGTTAAATTTGTCTATAGTTTCTGTGCAGCACAGATAAATTGCAATAAAAGCCAGTGCATGTGGGACCTCTACACACTATCAGGATAAATTAGAAACAAAATTGTTCATATCCACCTACAGAGATTGTGTTTATAGTTTGTTCTAGGAGATATCCAAGCTGAACTGAGCCAATGGAAGTTTGCTAGCACATGATGCTATTGGCTGCCTGAGATATGCAAAATTAAACGTAAAATATACAAATTCAAAACTACCCCATTTTATTTTGTTGTCAAAGCAGAGGAAACTGACCAGCATGCCATTAAATTGCAAAACAACTGCGTAGCACATTGCCCACAGCTTTAAACCTGCTCAACAGAAGTAATGGCCAAATAAAAACCTTTATACTGCCTTGCGCCATACAGGGCATTTGGCATTGGTAATAAAGTTCTGGAAAAGTAGCGTAAACTGCCTAATAGGTGACAGCTGGTAACACCCATTGGGATTAAGAGAACAGCAATAATTGAAACAGACATAACAGGCAATGGAAATGAAGGCATGCCTTATATAGCCCTCTCATAACAATAGATTGCTACTGATAAGGTGGCTTCTGGTCCAAGTGAGTTTCTAGAGTCAAAAAAGTGGGTAGCACCCAAAACCCATTAAGTCCAACCTCCTGTCTCGGTTCAGGGCCATATAGTATTAGCCCCTCCATGATCTGCCCCCTGAAGTCAGTGATGCTGTGGCGGTCAGGAATGAAGGTTTGCAGAAACTGCAGAAAGCAGCCTCTATGTTCCTAGCTGCTGTGATCTTAGTCAGACAGAGGAAAGGTAGCAGCTGCATAGTTTGGCTCTTCCAGACCTTGAAGTACAAGCTGATGAGATAGTAGTGGAGCGTAGGCTAGAATGCATTCAAAGCTCGCTGGAAGCACTAACGGGCGGAAAGAGTTAAGAGACAGCCTCTCTGAGAATGGGGAAGAGGTGGGAGCTGACCCCCTCAGTCCAAGGCATCGGTGAATGGAGGGTTTAAAGATAGGAAGGAAATCCAACAACGTAAGGTTCGTAAGTTCAATTGCTTCTGGTCACGCCGGAAGTAGGCTTCAGAAAAGTCATCTTGATTAATGGAGCCGGAGGCTGAGTTAGGGATGTCCGGAGCTAACTTTGTTTTTGCAATAAATCCAGCTTTTTAATTAGCTACACTTACTGTGTTATCATGCTGGGAACCTGGACTCTTTACAGTGGCCCAGAGAGCAGATGCATCACAGAAGGGCACCTTCTGTAAGAAAACTTCAAGAGTTTCAAGTGATTAAGGTAAAACAAGCCACCAGTTGCAGGCAAAGTAATGCAGAATAAAATATCCATCAATTAAAACGTAGCAGCTGCTCAGAGCCATAAGAAGGCCACATCAATTGCCACAATTGGGAAATTTCTTAGTTTCCCCCCCTTTCAGGGTTTGACCATGTACATGTTGAAATCTGAAATGAACTCCCCATCCCCAGCTCATTTTGGACAATAGTATAACCAACCAATTTATTGTACAATTTATTTATTATACATAAAACCAAACAATTTATTTGCTTTGAAGAGGTCAATGGGTGGGTGCAGGTGTATTCAAACAGGTTTAAATACAATGGATTATTATATTATTATTATTATTATTATTATTATTAAAAGCAGTGCTTCTACAGAATTCTTGACTGAAGACAAACAAAATGTCTATAAGGAGAGAAAAAGAAGAGGAGGAGGAGGAGGAGGAGGAGGAGGAGGAGGAGGAGGAGGAGGAGTTTGGATTTGATATCCTGCTTTATCACTACCCGAAGGAGTCTCAAAGCAGCTAACATTTTTTTCACTTCCTCCCCCACAATAAACACTCTGTGAGGTGTGTGGGGCTGAGAGACTTCAAAGAAGTGTGACTAGCTCAAGGTCACCCAGCAGCTACATGTGGAGGAGCATAGATACGAACCCAGTTCCCCAGATTACAATCTGCACTCTTAACCACTACACCACACTGGCAGCCCAACTTTAGCATTGCCTCCTGCGGAGGGTCTCTATTTTCATTCTTTGTGTATTCTTTTTCCCTTTTCCTTGTGGGCTTGTTTATCATTCTAGATCATAAATTTGTGGAGAGTGGGATTAAGTACATTCTATGTTTTAGTATCCTCAGTTTTTTTGTTTAGGTGCTTAAGAAATAATCAATATTGTTATTTATGCCCTTAAATTGCAGGCTCTTATATATTTTCCTGCACATGCTGCATTTGCACTAACATAGTATTCACATTAATCTTTTAAGAAAGACCTCAGTTAAGACCCATTTGGGATTGCAGTACCTTTTGCCTAATAGCAACCTTACAAGTCAGATCCATCTGTGGGGATTACCATACTGATGCACTTGGGAAGTATTCTAAAAATGGCTACATTGTGCACACAGTTTTGACCACAAATCTTAAGAGTTGTGCATTTTTTAAAAAAATGAATTTGGTTTTGCAGAAATATTTGAGAGGGTCAAACAGTTGGACTGAACTGGACTGAACATGCAATTTGAACTAGGCTCCCTGAGATTCCCCAAACGAGTCCCTGCAGATATAGGGCTGTTCTTTTATCCAAAGATGTCTCTCCAATCCCATCAGGGTGTAGGAGGTTGTTTCTGACACTTCCCCTTTTCTCTGAAGCCCCGCCCCATGCCTACCTCACCATCTGAAGCAGATTTGTGGTGGTGTGAAGTAAAATGGATGAAAATCGGCCTCCTTCCCTTTCTTCTGATGAAAGCCTCTGGTGATCAAAGTGCTCTTGAATCAATGGAGGGGCACCACTGTATATTTGATCATTGTTTAGGACTGACCAGGTCAGTCTTCCTTTTTTTAGGAAGACTTGCCTTAGATCCAGGACAAAGCGCCATTGAAATCCTGGAAAACCCGGATGTATGGCCCCAGAGCTAGTGAAAGATCAAAACAATAGCTGTTTCCTCCATTTTCATTTGTTTGCCTGGGATTTTTGATTCTCACTCAGATCGACCTTGACTGTTCTGCTTAATGCTTAATTTCTGAGCAATAGCTCTGCTTGCCTCCTGGTTTTGCCCCATTGTTCTGTCCTTTGCTCATTGATTCTCCATTTCGCCTTCCCCATTGCTATTTGCCTTCTCCTCCCCTGTTCTGACTTTATGAATTTTGCTGCCTGTTGTAAACCTCTTTTATTCAAATATGAGTGACATGCCAGTGGAAAATCCATCCACGTGGGCTGCTTTACCCACCTCCTTCCCCCTTTACCTTGAGTGGGAGTTTCTCTACTAAACCAGAAACTGAATATTGCGAAATGTATCTGTACACTTGTTGGATTAGAATAGTTTTGACTGCAGCATAGGTTTTATTCAGTAGCAACGACTGCTAAGCACATTCCACTGCTTTGCTGTGACATATCCTCTATTTCCATAATGTGACGGCCAAACTGAGCCTATGAAATCGAGTGAGGATACATCAACAAATATAAAGTGACATTTTCCCAGACATATTGAATTTTCTGTGTTTCGACTCTCCACTTGTTTGTATTCTCCACTGAGGGTTCACATTTCTTGTGAATGTTTTGTTTTTACTTCAGCAGATGCCCCCTGGAAATGTTTAATCTAAAAAGAGCAAGCGGGTGTCCCATTTAATTTCCCTTTAATTAAAAATTATGTAAAATTAGTTTGGCCTACAGAATCCTTTGTGCCTAAGGAATGCTTTAATGATTTGCCCCAATAGTGAAGCTAACATGGACTATGGGAATGTTTTCGCTTTAGAGTCCCTAGCCACTGTAATTACAGTTAACACCACTTAATAACCTCACAGTGCAATCATCTACATCACTACATAGCAGAAAGTTCTATGGGGCTTTCCCCCAACTAAGTGGATATAAAATAGCTCTCTCTGTGTGTATGTGTAATATTGTTATCATATATCTCATGAACACTCATTCTGCCTCTTATCTTGTCAGGCAGTTCTACAACAACCAAAGCTTACCTGGAAAAGTGATAAGCCTTGGCAAATCACAAAACTGTTTGATTACAAGGGGCTTTCAAAGAGCCTGCACTCTGTACTGAAGTCCTGACAACTGGGGCTTCAAAGCACAGCATCACCTGACATGACTATGTCAGGTTGAGATTCCTGCATTGCAGGGGTTTGAATTTGCTTACCCTTGGGGTCTCTTCCAACTCTACAATTCCATTATTCTATTCCTATTGCACCAAGTGATTGACAGGTGAGCGGCACCACTAACCTATCAAATTTGGTCTACCGGGGTGGAAGAGATAAAGATTTGGCCCTCCAGTCAGAAAATGTTCCCCACCCATGCTTAAACATTTTGTAGCTGACTGATACATGAACTAATTTGCATAGATTTTGGTAAGAGGGGTGGAAACCGCTTTCCTGAAATCCACCTTCCCCTCCGTACGTTGTTCCTCATTGTGAATTGCATGCCATATCTGATAGTTTTTTTTCTTTAAAAGAAAATAAACTGCTCTGAATCTCTTCACTGGCTTTGTAAAGTTCTGCCGCCTTGTATTTCTTGTTGCTGAGGGCTGATTCAGACATGCATATTCATCATTCAGATAGTTCATCTTCAAGTGATGATTTGCATGCAAATTTGCTGCAGCTTCTACTTTTTCTAGACACCACACAATGCTTTGCCACATTCACACATTCAGGGCTGGTCTGCAAAGTACATTGTTTGCACCCTAGTCAGTTAGTTGTGCGGATGACTGTCCACTTCACCTTTCTGTTATGTCTAGTAACAGTCACCATGTGATGGCCCCTCCATCATGTGGGCATTTTCTGCCACTGGAATTTTCCAGCAGTAGATACCCAGGGATACCGAAGGGAAAGAGTGGAGCTCGTGAGGAATGTCTCCTTGCAATAGCAAAGTGTTTATTATTTACTGATAGAGCACAGGTCACCATAAGGGGAAAAACAGGCCTAGTTTAGAGGTGTTAAACAAATCAGGTAGGCAGCCACGGACTGCTACAGCTGAAATATGATAGCCCTGGCTGTCAGGGGCATGGGGCATCCATACGTGAAAAGACTGAAATCTGACATACATCCTAATTAAGCATGAGCGCTGCCCCTTGAACTAATTTCAAGACTGGTTCCTGGGCAGAGTGAGTGGTCCCAGGTTGGCTCAGAGTGGTTCAACCTGATTGGGGACTTCTGGATTAGAGCCACAAGACAGCCCTAACCACAATTCACCATAATGATGTGGTCTGCGAATGGAAAAATGGAACATGCTACCCAGCTGTTGGCAATGTATCGTGAAGTGATAAGTGAAGCATCCATGTTTGAGCAGGGGTAGTCAACACAGCGTCCTCCAAATGTTATGTACTAGAACTCCCATCCAGCCCAGCCAGCATGGGACAAGGGACAATGAGAGTTACAGTCCATAACATCTGAAGTGTGTTTTGTTGGCTAGGCCCTCCTTTTTGTAGAATACCGTAGGTAGATTGGTCTATAGTTTATATCCCTTAAACTGCAAGATGCAGTTTAATGCTTCTTTTTTACAGAAAGGTGAGATGCAACCAAAGTTCAGAAAGGGATGCATGTAAAACAAACTGAAGGTCTTGTCTCCTGACCTCATTATGAGGCAAGCTATCAGTCATTGCAAGAGATCTTAAGTTAAGGGTTTTGCCTTTTGATGCTGGATTGGGCTTTCCCTACTTTAGGACTTAAATGTCTGGGGAAACAGTTGAAATTATCAACTCTTGTTCATGATCAACAGAGAAAGCATAACCATGAAAAGAAAGTAATCCATTCTCAACCAGAGGATGCCTTCCTGATTGTGTCCTCATGTTTCATTGCCCTCAACTCATCTGATGTAACTTGTATTACAATACAGATAGTTTGAAATTAGATGATGTGAAGGTTTCAAAGGTGGTGACAAGTGTGTTATGCCATTCTGAATACTGCAACAAGTCCTTTAAAACCTGCATTCAGAGCCAATGTAGTCGTTGCTACAATGAATAGCAAGTGGATTCTTTCCATTGTTGGTTTTCCCTACTTCTAATTTACCTTTATTATGGAGTCTCTCTTCAGTAGGATACTGGCCAAGGTCAAATCCTGATAGGTGCATGCCCTCTGTGCATTTAGACAGCCTACAAGTTATATATATTGACTTTCCTCATGTGATAATTTTGTCCTGCAGCCACTAACTGTGCTATTTTACTGATATGGAAATAAGCAACTTCCTATTAAACAACAAATATTAACTCTTGTGTTAGATGTTTTTGATATAGGACAATCTTCTAATATAAAATCAGGGACAGTGATGTCTCATGGCAATCAGCCTCTCATAAATATGTATAATATTTAGCATTTTGGGGAAGGAAGGTTGTGAGTTGATTCCAACAGGAAACATCCAAGAGTCACCTGTTACTTTGTGGCTTTAAGTTCACACAGCTTTGTCTATTTCAGTCTTAGCAGACTCTCAGTTGTATAATTTGCATAATGATAGTTTATTCACAAAACAAATACCAAAAGCATAATGCCACTAAGTATTGAAGGCACTTCCTGAAAACATCTGGCCCTACAATTACAAGTACAACTAATGAGAGATCCAACATCACTGCAGGAAAATTATTGACGTATAATTATGAGAAGGCACTCATGGTGCCAGATTGGCATTACTTAGGTGGTGTTCTCTTAGTGGCATGGAGCTACAGACAGAAGCCATTAAATGTGATTAAATGCATATAGGTGTCAGCAAGCTTTGCAGAGTGGCATGGGTCTTTGGCTGGTGGCTTTACTTAACAGGGTCCCTTGCATTTGTGATAGAAGCTAGCAAGTCAAAGGCACAATGGACAAGGTGCAGCAGAAGTCCATTGCAATAAGGTGGTGGTGTTTTTAGCCAGTGGAAATTGAGATGGTTTGGGGGGTCAAGGACATTTAGGAAGTACTATGAAGAACATTCATGTGCAGATTCCACCCAGCTCTGTCTTTCTGCTTTGTTGCATTGGGAGAGTTGCTGAGGTGTAAGATCAATGCTTAGAGGTGGTGATAGGCTGGATGTTGGACCAATAATATTGAGGCTGAATTCTGAAATGACAGAGGTATTATGTGTCTGAGTTCTCAAGTTCAGGAAATGGGGTGACTCCTGTCCTGGATGGGGTGAATACACTCCCCTAAAGGAGGATGTCGTAGCTTGGAGGTGCTCCTTGGTGTAAAACTGTCACTGGAGAGTCTTGGCCATGGTGACTAGGACTGCCTTTTCCGAGCTCCAGCCAGTTCGCCAACTAAAGTCCATCTAAAGTTATATATGCCCTGGAATGTATTTCTAAGGAAGGTGCCTACAGTCAGGTGATCTTGGAGCACACCATTCTGAAGTGGTATAGTTTAGAAAGAGGACTATCTCTTCAATGAGGATTGTCAAGATTGTCATAATCACCTGTACAACAGCTTCTCCCAGTAATGCAATGTGAAATAAGAAGTAGGAAAACAGTACTTGGAGAAAACGTGGACTGGGCACACACCATACCTTTAAACAGTGCTTTTTTCTGGGGGGACTGCAGGGGTACGCATACCCCTAAACATTTTTTGAATCTCAGTTTGGCTTCATTGAGGGGCAGTATTTCAATATGAGTAAGAAAATGAGAGTACCCCTAAACATTTGTTTAGAAAAAAAACCCATTGCCTTTAAGGCATATTCAAAGCATGTGTGTGTGTGTGTGCGCGCACACACACACACACACACACACACACAGAAAGAATCCTGAGAACTGTTGTTTGGTAAGAGTGCTGGGAATTGTATTTCTGTGAGGCATAAGTTACAGTTCTTAGTGGGTGTGCTTTGTAGGTCCTTGAAACGTATGGCATGTACACAGCTGTGGTTGATAACTGGGCCATTCACATTGATGGTGCCTGTACTTCTTGGCCTGTTGTTTAGATCCTCATAAGAACATAAGAAGAGCCTACTGGATCAGGATCAGGCCAATGGACTATCCCATCCAATATCCTGTTCTCACAGTGGCCACCTAGATGCCTGTGGGAAGCCCACAACCAGGACTCCTGAGCACAAGAGCGCTCTCCTCTCCTGTTTTCACACCAGCACCTGGTAGCACTGCTGAAGAATCAGCCTGGAGATTAGCATAATCCCTGTGTGTTAGATACTCTGCCCAACATCCCAGAAACTCTGTCACGAAGCCTGTAAAGTCAAACTACATTAAGGATGCTTCAGGAAGTTGATCTTTGTGAATTCCGATGTGAAGCTACTTGAGCTGCACCTCCCAGAGCAATGTACAGATCAGTTATCCACTGACGCCTGCACTTTCAAAATGTTCCAGTGCTGTTCTCAGCTGGAAAATGTATCAGAATCTATTTAGACAGGCATATTTTGAGAGAACATATATTTAAGGTGGTATCCAATTAGTATCACTCTACCAGTGGTAGGCATCTGTCAGTAGAACAGGGTGGGATGTGTTTCTCACTGACTGCTTTTCTTCCTCTGTAGCTCAACCCCAAAACTATGATCTTGAGGACAGGGCCGGTGCTAGGGTTTTTCGCGCCCTAGGTGAGATCACCTTCTGGTGCCCCCCCCGCCAATTGAGGGAAGGAAGGATGGGTGAGAGAGAGAGAAGGAAGGAAGGAAGGAAGGAAGGAAGGAAGGAAGGAAGGTTGAGAGAGAGAGAGAGAGAGAGAGAGAGAGAGAAGGAAGGAACTCTTAATCTCAGGGTTGTGAACCCACAACCCTGAGATTAAGAGTCTCATGCCTACCCACCAAGCTATCAGGCCCCCTTTCACAGCGCAGCCGCCTCAGCTGTCACCTCAGGTGCGAGGGCGCAACTAGCTCCACCCGCTTCAACCAACATGGGGGGCGGGGGCAGAGGGGAATGGCTGAATGGAAGGGCTTGGCGGCCAGCGCCCCCTCCATTTTGGCACTCTAGGCAATTGCCTAGTTTGCCTAAATGGACGTGCCAGCCCTTCTTGAGGATACTCATATCCTGTGAAGCAGATTTCAGAGGGCAGGGCTGCAAGGGGAGATGAAATTGCTGGAAGCGGCCTCCTTCCTTGTTCCACTGATGCATCCTTTACATCAACAGAGGGACATTAATGGGCTCTATATACCGTATACACACATGTATACGGTATCAAACAACAAGAAAGAAGATTCCACCTAAACCTAAAGAAAGATTCCACCTAAAGAAGATTCCACCTAAATCAAACAACAAGAAGATTCCACCTAAACATTAGGAAGAACTTCCTGACAGTAAGAGCTGTCCGACAGTGGAATTTGCTGCCAAGGAGTGTGGTGGAGTCTCCTTCTTTGGAGGTCTTTAAGAGGAGGCTTGACAGCCATCTGTCAGGAATGCTTTGATGGTGTTTCCTGCTTGGCAGGGGGTTGGACTGGATGGCCCTTGTGGTCTCTTCCAACTCTGATTCTATGATTCTATGTGTTTTGAGAGAAAATAAATGTGTATTTTCAGAGAAAACAATTTAACATATTTGGATGTGAATTTTAATTATGTCTTTTTAAATAATGATTTCAGATTAATGTGGAGGTGGAATAGAACAGGCTTATGACTGAACACATGCAAAAGTGAGATAGACTCCAAATGGGGTGAGTTTTGCATCTCCAAGCTACCCATGCAGTAAACACAGAAGCTATGGAATACAGTTGCTGCTGCATCTTAGAATTTGTTCAGCTGAAATGGACTGCCTTGATCTGTTCCATGAACGAAGCAAATATAACTTCTACCAGAGTCACCAGTGCGCTTCTTTTCTAGGTGTACCTGAAACAGTAATTCTTCACATATCCCTTTAGAGATATTTTTAAATATCCTGTGGTTCCAGCAGCTTTGTATATGAACAGCAGCCCCCAGGGATAAGGTCTGTCAGTTCAGAGACTGATACAAAATGCATTAGTTTCTGGGTGGGCTTGACCTGTGGAACAAAAAACGACAGCTTGAATTCACCACGGCATCAAACACTACCCCATGTTTAGAACATTTGGACGTATAATTTATCATATTGATCATGGCTGTTCTAATGTAGAAGAGCGTAAATAACTGAAAAGTCAAGAGAGAAATGTTGAGCAATTTCTCATGTGTTTCACAGAGCGGCGACAGCTGAATTTGGAATGAAGTGTTGGCTGCTTATTATACTGATAGATATGGAGATAACCTCTGTTGGTGGCTCAGAAAAATGAGTTTTAGACATGCATCCTTTTCTGCATTATGGGAAAATCCCTTGGAGGGTATGTACAATAGTACAGTCCCTTTCGGTGAGGCAGAAATGTGAACTGTACTGCAGCAGAAAATAACTGTCTCGTGTCACTTCAGAGCTGTCAATTTTGGCTTTTTCAGTTTCTTACTTTTCTATTCTTGAATCTAGCTCTCCACTTTTCTGCATCAATTTGCATTCTACAAAAATCCTCAGGAAAATTCATCAGCATTTTAGTGTATGTTTCTCTTAATAAACGTATCTTTGCTTGCAGTTTTGACAAATATACCTGTACTTGGGGATTATTTTTTTTTGCAAGTCATTTTTTCTAATATAATGCATGTTCCTTTCACTAGTATATGCACTTGTATGTTTACATTACCTTAATACATGTATCTTGTACACATCACCTAGCTGGAGAATGACACTAGAGAATCTGTTTTCTGTGTTGGATAAATAATTTTATTTTCCTGCTCAATGTTACTAGATGCCAGAATTGCAATATGAACAGTTCGCCAACTTGTTGCTGTTTTCTTTATCTGCTCCTTTAAAAAATGCAATTGAATGAATCTTTCCCTTCTGATTCAGAAGACATGGTGCGATTGTTAAAAATTCTGAGCCCATCAAAGTTTTTAAATCCCACAATTAAAATGAAAAGGTTCAAATCCAAAGTAAAATATGTAAGCTTGGGTGCATGTTGCTGTGTGTGTGTGTGTCCCTTCATGTTAAAGTGGCAAAAATCCATTATACGTACTTGGGTTTTTAGAGCTTAAAGGTCTTAATATAGACTTCAGAAGAAAGAGCTTAGTGAAAATCCTCTCTAAGTTTATGAGCATAGCGAGAACATAATTAAACTTAACCATGAGAATAAAAGGTAGGTGGGGGAAAGTACAGGAATACTATACAATCTACCACTGAATTATCTTCAGATAAATCCAAATGAAGATTGGCTTTTAACATTCTTTTATGTAAAAGAGCTGCATCTGCATCATATTATTAAACATCACCAGTGATCCTTCCAAACTTCAATTGTTTTTAATGTTAACCCCATAAAATATTTAAATTGTTAGCAACTTCCAGCATGAGTTGCCCCCCCCCCCCAGTTTGAACCAACGGTGCTCATCAGTAATGCCTTAGTAATTCCAGCCAGCTTTGTCATACACAATCTGATACTCTTTAAAGAAACACCAGAAGCTGCCTTATATTGAGTCAGACCCTTAGTCAATAAAGGTAAAGGTAAAGGAACTCTGGATGGTTAAGTCCTGTCAAAGGCGACTATGGAGTTGCCGCGCTCATCTCGCTTTCAGGCCGAGGGAGCCGGTGTTTGTCCACAGACAGCTTTCCTGTGGCCAGCATAACTGAACTGTTTCTGGTGCAACTGGACACTGTGATGGAAGCCAGAGCGCTTGGAAACTCAGTTTACCTCCCCATAGCAGCGGTACCTATTTATCTATTTGCAGTGGCATGCTTTTGAACTGCTAGGTTGGCAGGAGCTGGGAAGGAGCAACGGGAGCTCACTCTGTCGCGGGGATTCGAACCAACAACCTTCTGATAGGCAAGCTCAAGAGGTTCAGTGGTTTAGACCACAGCACCACCTGCATCCCTAGCTCAATACTGGCCACACTGAGTGGCAGAAACTCTCCAGGATTTCTTCCTTTATTTAGCTGTCTTTCTAGGGGAGCCAGGCCACAGAGGAGTTGTGAAGACACCTGCACGTAATATCTAGTTTGGACCCAAGAAGCTGACCTTAGGCTTATGGATAGGACAAACAATCTGTATTACAATCAAGTCAAATGACAACTGTTATTTGCCACACTCCCACCTTAAGACTCCTCTTTTACACAATATATTATAGTTCATTACATTTGCTTATATAGCTAGGTTTAGTAATATGCACATTTATTGGTGGTATTAAGAGCCATGTTTAACAACTAACTCCCTCTCCCCCAAATCTTAAAATAATTTGAGAGAACCACAAACTCCATATGCTAATAGCAGCCAAAGGAAGGATTTTCCTTGCTCGAGTTGTCTTGTAAAGTTTGCAGATTATACTAGCACTACTCCTGAGTTCCTTTGATGCTAAAAATGACTAGGTAATTTACTTTTCCTGTTGTCAACTCTGAAGAAATTAGATTAGGCATTCCTGGAATGAATGATGTACATTTAAGATTTGCACAGCCAAGTCTTGGTGGCGTATAATATGCTATGCCCAATATCTTTCTTAAAAAGCTTCCCAAACCTCAAGATTTCACATTGCACATCTGCACTCAGTAATGTAGTGAAGCTAAAGACCATGCATAATGTATCAATCTCATGGGGCTAGATGAGCAATGATATCTATTTGAACAAGTGTATGTACTGCAGAAGCATCCTTCAACACATTGGCTGGGTATGAGGAGATCTGAAAGTTATTGTGGGGATGTCTCATTGCCTGGAGGCTAATATTTATCTGCATTGAAAAAAGAAGAGGAATGCTCCAGTGTTCTGTCAGAGGAATAGAATATTAGAAGGAAGCAACAGCGTGTCAGCACAGCAGAGAATTCAGCCACCAGAAGCAAACCGAATGGGGAGGCAGTCCATATAAAAGCAGTGTTGTTGTTTTAAGAACCTGAAGCTGTCTGATACTTTTGTTTGTGTCTAATGCAACTGCCAATTAAAACCCAGAGTTAATATGAAACCTGGAGTTAAAATGTGGCACTGAAGAGGCTTAGACTGTGATTTTGGGGGGGGGGGTAAGAAAAGGCATTCATTTCATTTCATTTCATTTCATTTCATTTCATTTCATTTCATTTCATTAGAAACAAAACAACAGCTAAGCAGATGTTGCTGTTATTATCATTACCACCATTGCCATTTATTTCATTTATTAATCACATCCTACAAAGTACCTCAAAGCGATTTCACAACAGAGTACAATCATCCAGTGGGTTTGCTTGCTTGCTTGCTTGCTTGTTTTTGTGGTTAAAAATTAGGGAAAGAGGTGACAGTACAAATATATATATATATATATATATATATATATATATATATATATATATGCATAGAATTGTAGAGTTGGAAGGGACCACGTGGGTCATCTAGTCCAACTCCCTCAAATGCAGGAATCTTTTTGCCCAAAATGGGGCTCGAACCCACAACCCTGAGATTAAGAGTCTCATGCTCTGCCAACTGAGCTATTCCTTATACCATAAGTAATCTCATGAGTTGAATTTGCATTAAAATACTGTATCCATTTACCTGGGAGCACGTTCTGTTTCACTCAATGAAACTAACTTCTTTGAGCAGACATGTCTAGGGATTGCATTCTCAGGCTCCCTGTGTACAGCACTATAGTCTTTGCATCTCTTTTGCAATTGCATTGATTGGTCTAGACTAGAGAAGGTGGTTACTCAAGATCCCACTTTTAGTACTGTTTGTGCCTGCAAAGGTTTTGGGGTGATGATCAAGCTTTGTTTTCAATTGGTGCATTCCCCATCGTTTCCTGAAATCTTGTGATTTTTCATATGACAAATGTTATGGATGGGCATCACACTACCTATCCCTTTTTATTATATGAGGAATATGGAGCTTGAGATACTTAACCTGCTACATGTCCTCACCTGCTGCTTTTAACATGAACAACAAAGGTGATGCTGTTGCATTACCAGGTTAATTTATCATGTATTCTTCACTTTGTCTGAAAATCACAAGGGGGTTGTTTCTGTGCCAGCTTGGACTTTGCTTTTCCCTATCTCAGGGACAATATTTGGCAAGGCTCAGTCTGAAACATCTGGGTCATTCAACTGACCAGAATTTATCCTTCTTTTGAGTATATTGAAAAGATCATTATATATGCATGCACTTTTTTTTTTTTTTAATCAGGTACGAACTGACCTATTCAACACCTCTTAGGCCAATGTTCATGTTGCAACAAAGCTATCCTTTGGCATTCCAGCACCTACTAAAGACTTATTATTATTCCAAGAGGCATTTTAACTGAATTATGTTTTTATAGTTTTAACTGATTTTCATCTTTATTTCATTTATTTACTGCACACAGTTGTGATTAAGTGGTATCTAAGTTCTCAAAATAAATACAATAAAATTCACACAAGTTAAAATTTTGCAATGTACTTTGTGCATCAAAAATGTACCCAAAATATGTCTTAAAATACATATAGAAATGTGTACTTTCTGAGAAGATGGTTGATAGCCAATGTAAGTCATTATCAGGGTACACTTTCAGCAGATGTTCTCTGAGTATTATTTGGTTGTATATCACTCAATATAGGTTTTTTAAAAATGCATTTAAAGGCATATCTAAATATTTTGTGGCAGTTTTTTTTTAAAAGAACGCATGCAAAACCAACATTGACCAGAGCGCATGCAAAACCAACATGGACCAGAAGTAAACAGATCCTTACATTTCTATGCAGATTCTTCTAATGTGTTGGAGGCAGCATTGCACCAGCTACTGGAGTCACTATGAGGTGTTTCCAATGCTAGTTCTACTCAGAGTTGACCTATTGACTTTAATATACACAACTAAATTAAGTTCATTACTTTCAGTGGGTTTACTTTGCACAGAGCTCAGCTGGATACAACTTTAATGGGAATTTACACTTTTTTTTCTTCTAGAAGGAATATGGAAAATGTTCTTTGAACATTAGTTCATTTGGCAACTTCTCTGAGTTAATGTTGTTCTTTATGTGCCAAATTAGCAGACCTTAAAATACTGTCATTTAAAAAATGATTGAATGTGTCATTCAGATAATGTATTATTCAGCTTTTCCTCCCCACACAATATATATATATATATATATATATATATATATATATATATATATATATATATATACACACACACACACAACTTTATAAAGTTATATATATATATATATATATATATATATATATATATATATATATATATATATATATATATCTTTATAAAGTTGAAAATGTTTAAAGAAGGATTTTGGTTTTGTTTGTGATTCTGCCAGGCTGAACCATCTGTCACTCTTCTCAGCTATCTCTCCATAGGGATAAGCAGATGAAAATGTCTACAGTGTTGGAAAAATTGGTTTGTTCTTTTTTAAGTTTGTCAATTTCCAAACGAATTGATAGGGCTGGGTGGTACAAATACACCATTAACATATTGCATTTTTATTCTTTAATGTGCAAGAGATCGGTGGAGATTGGATGTGCATGCACCTTTAAATTGTTTATTTACCTAAAAATGTATCTCCTGCTTTTTGACAAACTCTGGAGAATGCTAGGAGAATTGCCTAGTAGTATAGTCCCTGAACCTAGACCAGGCTTCCTCAACCTCGGCCCTCCAGATGTTTTTGGCCTACAACTTCCATGATCCCTTGCTAGCAGGACCAGTGGTCAGGGATGATGGGAATTGTAGTCTCAAAACATCTGGAGGGCCGAGGTTGAGGAAGTCTGGCATAGACTAACTAGTCAAAAGAGGATGGACATTAAGAAGCAATACTTATGGTAGTCTTCCTCAGATACTCCTTCAGATGCCTGATTGTTCTGGGGAAAGATACAAAGACATAGGTGCATGTTGAGCTTTTGGTTTTAACTGGAAAAGCCTCAAAACCAGTTTAGCACTTGGAAATGGTGTCCAGCTACTCTTCTGGTGCGTTCTCCTGCTTCTCCAGTGCTTTTGCAGAGTTTTTCAAACTTCAAACTTCTTATTTCTTCTTGCGCAACGGTATGTGTGCCTTGTGCCAGCAATAAATTCCACAAAGTCTGGCTTGATTAAAGCAAGTACACTTTATTTACAAGCCTATAAATCACGGAGCTTCTCCCAGAGATTCGGACGACATCTCTGCTCCGGTCAGAACCAAAAGTAAGACTGAACAAAAAACAGTGCGTCACATCAATCACATAGGCATTTGCATACAGCAGATACCCGGATGTATGACACATCTTCCCTGTGGCAGGTGCGAACTGTTGAGCTTCTTTAACCCTGAAAGCTCCAAACCTCACAGTGCATATATCAGAATAGAGTGAATTGTGCCTCTGCATAAAAAATAAAATTGAGTCATAGGTTTCCAGGTCTGGGAAATACAGGCTGAGAATATTTTAGCCTATGTTAAAACAACTAGGACACTGTTTGTGCCAAATAAATATTAAAGTGCAAAAGAGAACCTAGTCTGACTATTATATGCTGCAAAATCACTCAGAGTTACCCAGCCTTTACCTGACAGCACATAAGCCTCACGGCTTAGTAAGTTTATGGAACTGGGTTGATTAATGCATTAATGCAGGAATGTCATATAACATTTAGGAAACTTCTCCTCCTCATCTGTAAAATGTGAGTATCAATGTTTTCAGACTCACTATGGTGCCTGAAAATATAATAATGAAACAAAAATTGTTCAACACTCAGAGGCTGCGAAAGTTGCAAAACACATATTGTACAAAGTGACATAATTTTCAATCTGTCATAATGCAGAAAGTCATTTGTATTAGGATTAAAGAACAGAATTGCTCACTGATGAATGCTAAGTACCATATTTTTCTCCTCATTTTCTCCCTGCATTTTTCTTATAATCTCCCCATGCAGTCTGAAGTATCAATTCAAATGGCACTTTAAAAGACATTACAACCCAGATGTAAACACAGAAATAAATTAGTTGTAGGGCTGTGCTTTGGTTAGTCATTTATTCACAAAGTTGTACCTAGAGTGATTGACGGGGCAAGGTATGCATTATAAATTTATCTGGAGGAGACTGAGGTGGGAAGTGCCCATTTTCTGTGACCTCAATACTCATTTGCAACTGTAAATCCCTAATTTATAATTTCTTCTGAAGCAAATGAAAATCCATCTGTTTTCCCCTTCTGCCTGCCAACACTGATGGGCAGTTCAGATGTTATCCGGTGCGACTTCGAGCAGATGCAGCAGGTACAAAGCTTCATTCCTGCCAGAGTTTACCATAGTTTCATCCAGGAATGTATGCTCAATAGAAGGCTGATCCCTGGAATTAAATAATGTATGGTTTTTAATAGCCTTTGGATACAAGATAATGCCATTCCCACATATTTAGGTTTCGGGTGAAGAAATTCCAGGCACACTATCCAAATAGTCTCTCCTTGGAAATCATACACTGAAGGCTCAGCCCTCTTCAATATCCCTGTAGTACCTCTATGCACTTTGGGAAAGTCGGAGGTCAGAGGAATTGCCATGGCAAAGCTATAGTTAACATGTTAGATGTGGCAGCCCAAAATATTTGGAGGAGTGAAAAAGGACAAAGTAGGCTGGGGAGGCAAGCTCTGACTTGCGTGAAGAAAATAATTCAGAAAATAATGAAGAACGATCCTTCGTCAGTTAATGAACAGTATGTGAACATTTTTTTACAGCCAGCCTTTTTCTCCTCTGAAACAGAATGATGTGGCTTAAGGCGCGGAATGGATATAGCAGGGTGTTATCAGATATGCAGCAAACACTGCAGTTAGTCTGTCTTTATGCTCCTGCACATGACAGGTATTAGCTGAAAACCACTTGCAGCAGTCCAGATCAGAAGATCACTCGGGAATAATTAAGCAGGAGCAGTATTGCAAGCTTCAATGCTATATCCAATTAAGTGGAAGGTAACTCCATTGAATGCAATAGGATTTACTTCTGAGTAGACATCAAAGGGTTTGCACAGGCTCTAGGAATGGACAAATTTGTCAGTTTGGTTGCTCTTGATTTCTCATTTTTCCAGCCGTAAGTACATTTCTCCACATTTCTGCAGCAGTTTGCAGTAAAAAAAAAAAAAGACTTCATGAAAATCCATCAGTATTTTAGTGCAAATATTTTCTAATATTCACATACTTTTGTGCAATTTTAATTAATGTGTAGATTTTTGCAAGCAAACATCCTTAACATGATGCATTATGCATATTATTTCCACTAATGGATGCATTTTTATGCACACTTTCCTCCAATATACCAGTTTCTGTAAACATTGTTTGATTGGGAAACTGCATAACAACATTCAGATATGTGCAAATTTCAAAAGAGAGTGGTGAAATCAGTGAACTCAAGTTATTTAGAATCCTAGAATTGTAGAGTTACTTGTGCAAATGGATTTCAGTGGGTCTACGCTGAGTATGACTTAGCTGGATATCACCCTTCATCAATTAATCTGCAATTCTAACCGCACTTAGCAGAGGTTGTAAGCTCCACTGAATACAATATCACGCACTTCTGAGCACACATGGCTGGGCTTGTGTTGTAAGACCCTCATACATTCTGTGGCAGGTGTCACTGAGATGGTTGTGATGCCGCCATATGCAACGGTTGAGTCACCATTTTTGATACTATAAAATCCAGCAGTTGTATAGACATCTCCACCCTTAATCAAAACAAACAGGCTCCTTGTGGTAGAGAAGAGCAAGTTTAAGTCTGCCCTGTCTGAAAGTGACTTATCCTCCTCCCCCACCATTTGACCAACATTTAAAATCTCTAGAGAATCCCCTGGCATTCTGAATGCCTTTACTGCCATGTGCTGCCAGGCTACCTTTGTATTAGCACTGCTTGACTGAGGGGTTGCAGCTTCAAATGTTTTTAGAGTGTCTGTCATGTTGAGAGGTAGGGTGCAGCAGAAGTGGAGCACCGTAAAATGCTAAACCCTTCAAAGACTTCTCATTTCCAAGTACCACATGTGGAGCCTTTGTCCTTCAAGGATGAAAACAGCACCCCTGGGGACCGAAAAGCAGTTAGCATGTGAGAAAATAAAAAGTGTGCAACACAGGTGAGAGGATACTAGAAAGATGATGATATATGAAAAGAGAAAGGGAAACAAGTCACATTTAGAAGAAGGGAAAATGCCACAGGTTGGTGGAAAGGTGTGTGGAAATGTTCTCAGTCTTCAAATGCTGAAAAGTAAAGAGGCTATTCAAGTTGTGCTTCCAAGCAGAATATATCCCAAGATGAGATTAGTTCAGCTTGCCTGGTTCCTCACGGTTTTCTCACCCCACTCCACTTCAGAACGAAGGGGATTTATTGAACAGGAAGGTCCTCCTTATGGTTGAACATGGTTTCAACCATGTTGATTTGAACTGTCCACTTCCCTCGGGGAGCAGAGCCTGTCATTCAAATACAGCCTTTTATCCCTTTAGGGCAAGGCAGCTGTACCAGGCAACCTTCATTGTTAACATAGGGAACATGTGAGAAATGTCTCATCTCTCACACAGGCTGTAAGGTTGCGATCCTAGCCATGTCTTCTCAGAAGTAAGCCCTGTTAAATTAAGTGGGACTTACTTTGACATAGGGATGGGGGGGTGTTATTAGGTTGTTCTTGTTTTTATTTTTATTTTGATTATGATTATGTATTCTGTGTTTTTATATCGTGATTTTATCCTGTGAACTGCCCTGAGACCTGCAGGTATAGGGCAGTATACTACTACTACTACTACTACTAATAGGCAATTCTGTAATGAATTTCTGCCCCAATACCTACTCCCAGGTAAGTGGGGTTAGGATTGCAGTTTAACTTATGCTTTTAATGATATTGTCCAATTGAACCAGCCAGGTGTAATTCTAAACTAGGGCTTTGATTACTGTAAAAGTTCCCCCATGCACATAGGAAATGATGTACTTTACTCATTTATTTATTAAAAGAGAACTCTTGTGTTGAGGACACTGCTGCTTTTTAGCTGAAAAGTTTGGACCTATGGGAGATGGGGTGTTTGTAATCTGCCCTCCAGCATGAGCAAAGGGAGCAAACTCTGCTGGAATAAAAATAGGTATCAAACATTGAAATTTAGCCCAGGAGACTCACAGGTGCGGCATATGCAGGCACCTTCCTCAGTATATTGGGGTAACTTCAAAGACAAATTCTCTGGTGGCTAAAGTGTGGCTTGTATTGTCAAAATCCCTGTGAAATACGATTAGATTATCCACCAAGTATTTCAGCCTGAACTTTGGTCCTTCTTTGAGAAAGCCCTTTAGCAACAGAAGGAAGCTCTGTTTCGAGAGAAAATGTAAACATTTACGTGTTTTTTTTGTTAAAAAAAGAATGCTAAATAGAAACTGTTAACTGCCTGAAGAGAATCACAACACATTAAGGTATGCCTGTGCATGTATATGCCTGAAGATATATTTACAGGAACAATAACAGCATCCTCCTTTTCCTTGGTCGCACTCATGTGAATTGTGTTTTTCTAATTTGTTCCTGCTACCACAGAGATGGCATGAGCTATATATCAGCGAGGGGTGGACTCTTTGCAGATGGTTTACCCCAATACATCATCCCAGCGATGGCATGTTGATAATATAGGACGTGATCTCTCACATCAACAGAGCACTATGGCACTAAAGAGATGCCACCTTTAATTATTTATTGCCCCCGTTTATCATCCCTGTGTGTTGTCACCTGATTTGTGCAAACACGGCCCACTTGGACACAAGGCAATGCACAGTACTTTGTACAGAACAGTGATGTGGACCTGCATGCTCATTATATACCTGGTGGCATGACACGCCACAGCTCCACAGTCCAGTCGCTCTTCTGGTAGTGAGAATGCAGGCTGTTAGGGATTAATGAGGATATATTGTCCTTACTCCATACTATGGGTGCTAGCCTTTGACCTTTCAGGTATTGCTGAACTACAACTCCCTTCATCCCTGATGGTCAGGGACTCAGACCCTTTGCCATACTGCCTGGGACTGATGAGAGATAGAGTTCAATAACATCTGGAGGGCTGCAGGTTGAACATCCCTGCTCTATAGAATATAGCTGTGGCTGTTAATACTATGGTCCAGGCACGTCCAACTTCCAAGAGACTGCGATCTACTACCACTATAAATAAACTGCCTGTGATCTACCCATTGGATTGACCAGAGTTGTTTACCTTGGGGGGGGGGGGAGTCAAGGTTGTTCAGCTTCCCCACCCCCAGGATACCGCGATCGACCATGATCGACCACAGACACCCTACGATCGACCGGTTGGACATGCCTGGTCTATAGGAATACATTCTTTCTATGTATTGTCTCTTGGGCACTTGGGACAGATTGGGAATTTTACTGGTGTACCACCCACATCAGTGTCTATCTGCTTTCCCTGCTGAGCGTATGAAGATAGGCTCACGTATGGTGTTGATGACTTGGGATTATTGCCCAAGGCCATTTATGATGTCCTAAATCAATGGCTCAGCACTGTAATGGACTGCATGAGGACCAATAAACCCCAGCAAGATGAAGGTACTGTAAGTTGGTGGTTCTTTTGCCCAGCTGAATGGTGTCCGGTTTATTCTGGAAGGGTTGTATTTGCCTTAAGGGTTCATAGTGTGGACAAAGGTTTTGGAGCTAGCATTGCCACTGGAGTTGCAGGTACCAACTCAGAGCACCTTTTACCATTTATACATATGCTCCTACCAGGAGAGAGATAGTCTACCTACCATTATCCAGACTCTTACAACCTCCCATCTAGATTGCTGCAGTGCATTCTATATAGGGCTGCCTTTGAAAATGGTCCAGACACTTTATCTGATCCCAAAACAGAGCACCAAGGCTGTTAACTGCAATTGGCCAATATGATAATACTACAACATAACTTTGCCATCTGCACTACCTGCCAGCCCATGTCTTTAAAATCATAAATGTCTTTCACGTGTATGGGTTATTTTATATTTGTGATTTTAGAATGTTTATTGCACACTGCCCAGAAGACTTACACTATTAGGTAATACAGAAATGCAAGGAATACATACATACAGTTACTAACATGCAACTAAAATAAGGCTATAGCCTTCTGTCTCTAAATATCTAGATTTGATGGTCTCTGCACATACAAGGTATACTGAGTCAGATCATTGGTTCATCTAGGCTAGTACTAGGCAACTGGAAGAAAGGCAGAGGCCTTACCTAGTCATGATCTTCTTAGCAAGATATCAGGGAATGACCCTACTTTGTACCTCTAGTGCTATATATTTCAGAGAATACATCCCCGCCAAATGCTATTCAGTATCTCTGAACATTAATATTATTTATTTAGGTTGTGAAACATCCCCCTCATTATATGCAAGCAGCACAGAACACAGTGCTGCACTGGAGGTCTCTGTTCAAACAGTGATCTACCCTACCGTCTTTTGATAAAGTGACAAATTGTGATCTATTTGCATTTGTATTTCTCTCTGAATTTATTTCCGTTTCAGTCTTCATAAATCCGAACAATGCCTTCTAAAGTCTTGTTTCTCAGCAGGCATGATTGACACTTATTTAGTGCAGACTTCTAAAACAAGCATGACTCAGAGCCCCTGGGCGCATAGCGCATGGAGACATTGTTCTTTGCACAGTTGAAATACAGAAGAAGGAGGATGGTGCAGAATAAACAAAGCCATTTCTCAATTTGTTTGGGTTAAGCCTAATGGATTGGTTTAAAGTACATAAAAATGCAGTGAGGCACAGTCAAAACAAAAGAAAAACCCACCAGAAGCCAATTAGAGCTGTTTCATGCCATCACTGGAAATGTGCTACCAGAAGTAAATTCTAGTTAAAGAGCTGCCACCCACATTTTCACTAAAGTGATACCCAGTGCCAAATTTGAGGTTCTCCCTTTGAGGAAAGCTCCAAGAATTTCAATAAGACTGGTGGAAATTCTAGCTATAAGCACGGTATGCAGAATTCAAAACCAAGGTGGAGGTTCTCTTTTGCTTCTTCAGTGTTGTCTAACAAATTAGATTAGTACATGCAGAAACCCAGAAGTGAACTTAAGGAGCAGCAAACTGCATGTGTACAATTGCAGTTAAGTGCAACCCTCATGTCTTCCTTGTGAAACACTTTCAGAATTTCAAGGGGGAAATGAGGTTTTTGCTTTTCTAATAACGCTAGCATGTTTTCTGGGAAGGGGGTCATCAGATGGGGTCATCACCCACACAACCCTATTTGTACACATAAATGTAGACCCACTGAATCAGGGATGGATAGACCCATCAATTCAGGTCCATCCCATTTCCAGGCTGATTAGACATTTCCAGGATTAGACATGCTATCTAATCCTCACAGTCTGTGTTCCTATCTGAGCCTGACCCATTGGTTGTGAACTGGGGAGATATTCTCCAAGCTGTAAACTAAAATCCTCACCCCTTCCCAATGTAGCAGTAGCAATGGCTCAGTATCAATTGCATATCTAAAAGATGCCGCAGGCAGGAATATTCACACTTCTCATTATTCCCCTTTCAAAAGTAATATCCCTAGAGAGAGGAAAGGAGGGCCTCCACCCGGTCCATTTTCTCCTGCTATGCTGCTGCCTTTGGGGGGCTGCAAGGCCTCCTCCTTGGTGGTGGTGGGCACCCAGCCACTCCGTGTTCCTCATGGGATGGGGGTGCAGCAGCATCTCTAGAGAGAGTTTTCCCCAGGCCTGGTGTCCACCAAATGTTTTTGACTACCACCCCAGCATCTCTCACAATTGGCCATGCATGCCCTACAGTGGACAAATTCAAAGAGTCCAAAAGACTTGTAAAACAAACAAATGCAAAATAAAACAGCTTGGATGTCACCATGGGAGTTAGGCAGTAGTTCTGCTTGTCATTTTTAAAACTCTTAACTTTCACACCCCCAAACAGAGTAATCTGGTTGCCTGTGTGAGCCAAACTGGAGTTGTGCAGCAGGAGAATCAAACTCACAAAGTAGACAACCATCCTTAAAAACACACACCAGAAAAGCAAACTAAACCAAGCTCAGCCCACCAAATCAAACACAACCCACCAAGCAACAAAAACAATAGCCCATCTCCTTCTTTTGTCTTTCTCGTTCTCACAAAAATTAGAGGGACACACCAAAGGGGTTGTCTGAGGGTGTCACAGTGCCCACAGACTCTGCGTACAGACTTACACATGAAAACTATTGTGCCCCACCAATTTGAGGACAATGGGCCACATGGCATGTAGTTCCAACAAGTCAAAGCTCTTCCAGTTGCAGCAGGGAGGTTCTTTGAAATCTTTAGTTAAGTTCCCTAAAATCCAGCTACCTTAGGACATCGAATAGATTCACTGGAAAATAGATATGAATTGTGTAATGCAGTTCTGGTGAGATATTATACATATTTATGCTGTAACAGAATGCATTCTCCTGGCAGATTTGCAGATGATGTGACCTCCATTCTGTTTTGTTGTGTTCCCTTTTAAACATTTCTCTGCTGAGATTTTTCAGCGCTCATGACACTGAATTGCTTGCCAGGTGTGGATAATTACTGGCACCCTGATGAGATGAGGGAGCACCAGCTGTTCAGTGTTAAGAGCTCCAGCATCTTCTCGGAGAACAGTGGCTGAGCCCTCTAATAGTTTTCAGTGTTTACTCATCTTTCAATTTCTTAAGACAGAGAGCCAACAATTGATTAACTCCGTTACTGATACTGTTGTAGAGGCACCAGGCAATGTTTGCTTGACTAAGTAAGCAGTAATGTACAACAGCAAGAGCAAAAACGCTTTATAGTCTGTCTTTGACCTTGCAATTTCCATTCAGTGGCTGCAATGACACAGCAGTTTGTTCCATTTCCCAGACGTTTCCCCTAACTGTTAATTTCTGCATTGTATTTGATGCTTCACACGATGTAAAATACACTTTCGGGAAATTAATGGACTATAGTGCATGTTTAGCACCCATTTCCCTGTTATTTGATTCCAGAAAAAAATACATTTGCAGCCCCTTAACCTGGGGAAATGTGGTAATAAAGTGACAGAATCTGGGGCAGTATTCTGGCCAGAGGCACCATCTTCAGAAGCACATTGAGGGGGCCCAACACAACACCCACCTTGATGTTGCTCCATGTCAAGCTCCAACAATAAGGGGGCAGCTCCCTAAAAAAAATGACATTGGCAGATTCATGTATCCTTATATTTTACTCATGATAAAGACTCCAACTCTTACTCCAAAAAAAACCCCTTCATTGTTCTAGAAATTACTACAGCATCATTGTGCACAAGGCAGATTTAAGGCATCGTGATTGGTTCTGCTGCACTGGGCACTGAGCCTCGAGGATGCTGCAAGGTGTCACAACTATGACATAGTGAATTGAGCAGAACGGAAGGCAAGAGGGAAGGGGCAATGAATTTTGGCCACGCATAGGGTGCTGCTGAAATTTTCAATTTGAAAAGTCAAACCCAGTTGTGCATGTGTGGGGGATGTAAGAGCAATGCACAGGCACCTGGGACTTGCTTCTACCATGGAGCTAAGGTCCTACCCTATTCCACACAGTGGGTGGCACCATGTACCCCACCCCACATTAAGCAATTATGCAGCTTCAACCCTCAATCCCTATGGATTTGTACATCGAAATGCTTGTTGGTCCATTAGGGTAAAGAGGGGCACTTCTCCTACCCACCTTCGAAGAAGAAGAAGAAGAAGAAGAAGAAGAAGAAGAAGAAGAAGAAGAAGAAGGAGGAGGAGGAGGAGGAGGAGTTTGGATTTGATATCCCGCTTTATCAATACCTGAAGGAGTCTCAAAGCAGCTAACATTCTCCTTCCCCTTCCTCCCCCACAACAAACACTCTGTGAGGTGAGTGGGGCTGAGAGACTTCAAAGAAGTGTGACTAGCCCAAGGTCACCCAGCAGCTGCATGTGGAAGAGCAGAGACGCGAACCCGGTTCACCAGATTACAAGTCTACCACTCTTAACCACTACACCACACTGGCTCTCTTCCTTCTTCTTAATCCCAGCTTTGTCATTAGAGAACTCAGCAGGCAGGAGGACGAGGACCAAAAGCAGAACCACATGGTTCCACTTGTCATTGGCTGAAGCTCCATCTATTGTTGGTCTGCTCACCTGATGCCTTAATGAGCACCAAACACCACTCATTTCTTATATTTGGGCACAGGGCTGAACAGAAGCGTATTTAGAGGAGCACAACCAGTTTAGGTGCACTGGATGTGGAGCCTCAGGGCACTGCAGGGGGCATCACAACAATGAAGTAGACTAGAAGGTGAGATGTGGCATCACACAGAGAGCCACTGAAATTTGAGACCTGAAGTTCTGCCACTGGCTTCAGCCCTTAAGCCAACACACATACAAAGACCCCAATGGCTCCACTGTTCCACCTGGCCTTTGGGTTGGTTTCTGTTTGATACTTATGCTTCATTCTTCTATTGGTGGGCTATTTGAAAATGAGACTGCAGTTTTAATTTTGAATTTGTATTTAAATATGTATTTTAAATTGATTGTTTTTATGTTTTTGCTGTGATTTTAATTAATGTTAGCCGCCCTGAGCCCGGTTTTTGGCTGGGAAGGGTGGGGTATAAATAAAAATTTATTATTATTATTATTATTATTATTATTATTATTATTATTCATTACTTCCTCTCTTTAAATAAAGAATGCAATGTCAGAAAGCAGGGTGGGATGTCTAATGTATTTTGCATTTTCACAATCCAACAGCTGCCCAGCTATTTGAGTTGATCTTCACCTGCCCCCTGAGTTAAATAGCTTTTGTTAAATTATTAGCTTTACAGAGTAGCAAAGCCCCAGGTGTAATTTTGCTACTGGTAAGATGTTAAAGCTGATTTTTTTAAAAAAATCACATTGCCCATGTGGCATTCCTCTCCCCAGAATTTTATAGAACAAATACAACATTCATCACAATTCATTTGTAATATTTTTATTGTGCTGTACAGGGGTTTGTTTCCCCTCCTTTAAATACCTATTACTGTCACTCCATGGCTGTTGATGGTTCCGTTTTTACATCTTGCTGCTTGGTTAATGGTGATGATTGGGGAACATTTGCAGCCCTTTATATTTCATTGCATTGTTAATCGATTCTGCTCAGATGGTTAACAGCTCTGTCACAGTAAAATGATGATATTCCTAAAATCCGATCTGGGACTAAATAGGATTGATCACAGACATGACAAAATGTAAATGCCTATTTGCATTCTGTAACAGGGAGTGCTGGGCTTGACCACAATGAATGGAACTAAGGCTTCCTTTAAAAACTTTCCTATTTTTAGGCAGAGTACCCCAAATTAGCCTCTTCTAAACATGGACATGCCAGCTGTCCTGAAACTATTCTGATACAGACTGGGATAGTCAGCTTTTGTTGTCTTGTTAACTATGCAACAAGTGGAAGATCAAGTGGCTAAGTTTTTTGGGGGTTTTTTTTGCAGCATTGTGCTGTGGGGAGAATCATCCTCTGTTGAGTTTCTGTTTGTGGTAAAAACTTTGGCTACTCTAGCTATTTTCCTGACCATCTCTAGATAGCAATTTAGGCTGTAGTCCTTTGCAAGGAAGTGATTCTAAACAGGCATACATAGGATTGCACAGTTCAATGAGGCTGTAATCCTTGGCGTCTGCTTGCAAAATCGCTGTACGGTATAAAAATAGAAAAAGTAGGAGCAGCCCAGGTTTTACAAAGGTTGGCAGCAGTAGCTGTGTAAAGACTTGCTTCTGCTTTCAGTGTTCACTGCAATTATGTGTGGATGTAGAAAATAGATCTGGTGTCATATTTTCTCTCTCAAAGCTATTGTGCTTTTATTTGTTATTCAGAGGGAGGTTGCCTGTTATTTTAGCAAAGTTGGCCTTTTTATTCTTTTCAGTGGGAATTTCTGCAGCTTTATTCTTACCAAGGAGCCTAAAGAAACCTTCTTCTCCCCAGTGGAGCACATAGATTGTGGGCGTTATAAGCAAGTCTCTCTCTCCCCACCCCTTTATATTTTTGGGACACTTTCCTACTCACAACATATGGTTAAAAGCCCTCTTCCCTTCAAGCCTACTTCAGATGCTTTGAAGAAGGTGGAATTGGATTTGACTTAAGCGGCTAATGCTGTGTTTAATAAGCAGTGACAGTCAATTGACCCTGAGCCAGGAATTGTGAGAGAGCTTATTATTTTGGTAATTTTCCAATAATGCAGGAGGAACATTAGGCGTGACTTGGTGATCAGTATTTCCAATGAGAACCTTTCAGTGGTGGAGTGCTATAATTTTTCTTTTTATCCTAACAGAGTGTTAGGAGTGGATTAATCTCCTCTACCAAGGTCTTCACTTAGTGAGCAGGTATGGGGCCAGAATTTCTCCTGGGTGAAGCAATAAGATGATTGTGAAAATCTGGCTTCTTGCCTCTTAATAATGATCCTACGCAAGATGTGCTAATTGTTTTGAGATTAATTCTGGTCACCCAGATATGGAAACATTTTAATTTAAAAACACATTGTGGAAGATATGCTCTGTTAGGGTGCCTGGGGAGAAATTACTTATTTAAGAGTTGGTTGGGGACTAGGAGAACTGGCTGATTATAGTGACTGTAGCTGAAATGCTACCCTCACTACTTGGGTTAAGTTTCATTGTACTTAATGGGACTTACTTCTTGAATAGGATTGTGTTATAAATCAGGAACGGGGAACCTGTGGCCCTCCAGATGTTGTTAGGTTCCAACTCCCATCAGCTCCAGCTTCCTGGTCAGTGGTTAAGGATGAAGGATGCTGAAGGACAGCGATGACTGTAAAGCCACAGGTCCCGTCCCCCTCCATGGTAAGAGTGGTTTGTCATGATCTCAGCCCTAAACACACCTACCCATGATGAGGGATAGACAAAGCTGTTACTCTCTCAGCTTTGCATTTTGCCTTCAGTTTGTCACTTTTTAGCTGCAATATGTGGATTTTTGAATAAAAGCACCTTATGAAAATTCACCAGCATTTTAGCATTTAGTGCAAATTTCTCCTAATGTGCACATCTGCAAAAAGAATCAGGGAAAGTTTACCGAATGGCTGGGTCAATAGTTCAATCCCATTTATTTCCAGGATAGATGAATCTGCCCATTTCTGATCTGCATCACTTCTACTCATCATCACCAACATGTGTGTTCGGCACCATTTCTGTATGAATCTGAAGTAGTAGCAGCAGCAGCAGCAGTTGTTGTTTGTTGTTGTTTTAAAGAAAAACCTACCCCAAAATTCACAATTATATGCCTATTTAAATAAGTGTTTGAAACATATTTCTATCCCACCTTTCATTACCAAAGAGGAATCCGAGAGACCCTTACAGTCATAAAACATTCAGACTTGGTAAAAACCAAACAAAATAAGCATCCAGAAGGACAATAAAACTTTTCAAAGGACAAGATGGGGAGCCTGTGCATCACCCATCACCTCTGGTCAATGGAGGTAGCTACACAGAATACTCTTTAGAACAATACACCAATCAGATCAGGTGGTATTACCTGCCCTGTTCACTGGTCTGAGCAACCTGAAAACCTGTTCTTGCTCACCTCAGATCACTTTTGTTTCCCTCCCTCTCAACTCTGATTCACTACCTTCCACTGCAGAGAAGCCATGTTTTATAGTTGCCCATGCGTCACATCCTCCACTGTAAGTCTTCCTTTGTATCTGACATCTAGTTTTCATAGAATCACAAGGATTCTTGTGGAAACAAACAGCTGCACAATGCCACTAGGACTGTTTCCAAGATCATGTGACTTCATCATCCTGCTCCCCAATGTTTAAGATGCAGATGTCTACACATGTAACTTCTACTTGTGTAGGCTTCCACAGATGGAACCCTGCACAATCAGGGGTATAGCTCCAATGGAAGCCTATACTCATATAGGCCTATGTGCACAGACTTCTGCCTCTCAGATGTTCAAGCTTATTGTGTGGATATCGGGAGTGAGACTAGTAGCAGCATAAGTCCACCGACTACGCATGGGCCCCCATTCATGTGATGAATGCATGAAGAGGGCTGATGTCTCAGTTCCATAGCAAGCCTTCATTCTGAGATCTTAAGACAATGCACAACTATGGCCATTTGCTCAGAATCACTCCAACCGTATTCAAGAGTTGCTACAGTATTATGTAGACAAATGACGATGCATACATGATCACATACTGAACATAGTTCACTCTATATAGACAGGGATTTCAGTTCAGGTGCTGCTTATCACTATTGCCTGTAGAGGGAAACCAAACCCTATGGTCAATTTCTCTGGAAAAAATACTTTGCTAATGTGGTTTAAAATATTTAGACAGGTTAAGTCCATGCTAGGTATTAGTATACAATGATAGATCCCAAGGGCTTGTGGAGATTAAAGGTTTGTTTCATGTAGAAGAGTCAGAATACTAATGCAACACAATGAAAACACACTCAGCTCTCCAAAGGATTACAGAGACTTTCAAAAGATTTCAATCTACAATGGGTTCCTAATTATTATTATAATGACTTTCTAGAAATATATCTTTCAAGTTCAGTGAGCTTCCCCCCTTTTAAAGCAAATATCTTTTGTTCAGAAAAATAAGATAAAGTGTCAAGAATTGTATCTTAAGATAATAATTTTAATTAACCTATGACTGATCTCATGGCCTGTAATTCACCTGAGGCACAATAGGGGTGACATTAGCTACATTAGCGATTGTTGTAAAAGCAATTTTGTGCGTTGGTAAGCAGGCAGAGGGCGGGTATCACTTTGCTTGCGATGGAAAGATTGTAAGCAAAGGAGGGACTTTTAGTCACCCCACGCCACATTGCTGTGTTTGTTTTTGCTCCTATTCAGTAGAGGACACCTGAAGTTTAACTGTGGTGCACCCCTACTGATTACATTAATTACAACCAAAAAGTGACATTTGAGGAAACACAAAAACCATTTTGCTTTCACTTAAAATCCAATATAATGTAACTGTACCCAAACAAAGAGATTTCAGTACAGACTGGTGAAAACAGAACTAAACAACTTTCTCACTTGCTTTTTAGCATCTTTAATGCAGAGGAACCCTCATGCATGCCACGTGGAGAGCTTAGGGGGTGCTGCATGATCATAAAGAAAGCCGTACTTCTTTTTTCTTAGTTCTTTCTTTAAAGTCATTTTGGTTATAGGTCTGGGCAGGCCGGGACTTTAGAAGTATCCCAGAATCACTTGAACCCCAAATATTTATAATCTGAAGTAGAAATTCCTAAACCCTCACCCCATGTGACGGGGGGGGGATGTAATTAGTTGCCTGAGGTACATTTTCTTATTTTGCTGTCCCTCGATAGCAGATACGTCTTAGAACACATCTGTATGCTTCTGCAGCATTGGACAATTAATTATCTGCTTACTATGCTGCCTGGCAAACTTCTGTTTGGCCACAAATGAAATCTGAGTACGTAAAGGTCATGAGATGATTTGTACATTCGTTCATCCTTCTGATGTAAATTTAAAAACAAATAATTGTACAAATAATTGTAGAATCTTCCTAAAGTCTCAGATAGATTTTAAGTATGTATTACTATTTGTATTGTTTTGGGGAGCACTAGATTTATTGTTACTGCTTCTTTGCCAGCTTTTATATACACTGGGTGTTTTTATTTTTGTATCCTTGCTCATTTGGAAAATGCTGAGCGTTCCGAATGTTTTCCCAGCGTGGTTGGTGGAAGTCGTCCAGGGACATCTGGAGGGAAGCAGGTTGGAGGCAAGCCTGTCCAACTACTTCTGTCCCTTGAAACTCACTTCTTTGCATCAAGAAGGCATATTCTGAATTCATATATGAAGTGGAACCTGAAGCACAGAATTTGTTTCATAGATCACGGAGAAAGGTTGTGCATCACACTTACAAGTCTGTAGCATGTGCAGTTCAGCTTCATGTATCCCCTAGATCAAGTATGTGTAATAATCAGGGTGATTTTTTTGTAGCCGGAATTCTCCGTAATTAATTCCGGCACCTTTCAGGTGGGTTCCAGCACCTCTTTTTCTAGAAAAATAGCACTGGTAATAATAGTAACAACAACAACAACAAAACAACAACAACAACAACAACAAGTAACCTAACATTGTTTCAACATAACTGTTGGCAGATGCATTATTCTGCATATGATCTGTTTGTAAGTGGTTATCCATTCTGCAGAGATCCAGATTTATTGATTCTGATGCTTTGTTCACAGGTATGGAAATCATTTAAAAAAAAAAAAAAACATACAGTAAAAGCTCTAGCACAAACTTATGGCCTTGCCATAAGTAAACACTTTTCAATTTGAAACATGCTTTTTTTGAAAAGGCTCTAATGTAATTTATTAATTTGCATGTCATTAACAGCCTTGTTTTTCGTTTGGAAATTAGTGCTGCTTATTCAGAATTACAATATGTCATTATTGCTATATTTTAAGCACATACAGTAAGCTTCTCTAACAACTTCCAGCAGAACAGGCCATAATATCCGGTAAGTGGCAACTGCCACGAATGCAAAGAATGCACAAGTGTTAATGGCTTGTTAATGTCAAGGCTAAAACATATCAGGAGCAATTATGATGCAAATTTTTATGTGCAGCTGAAACCCATTTTGCACATCTTTTTAAAAGACAAGCTCGTCATTTGATCTCTTGACGTATCTCTTCACAACCTGCTCAGACAAATCAGTGATTCCAAATAGACTTTTGTAACACTACTATTAATGATTCAGCAGTAGCTGGTTCTTTATACAGATGTAGTTAAGCAAAATACTGAACACTTGGCTGATAATGCTTAGTCCTAGAAACTCACAACCCACAAAGGGTGCCATCATCCTGAGTACATGAATGTATACACTTTGATTTTAATGACACTTTCCTTGAGCTTTTGAGATATTTTCCCCCTGCCTTGTGCTTTGAGCTCTGAGCTCTGCCTGTGCTCTGAAGAGTTTACAACTTATTAACTCCTGTTATTGACATTTTAAGTATTCTTAAGGTATACAAAACTACCTGTTCTTCAGCTCTCAGACAAATGTGTGAATTGGAAGCCCCGTTCCATGCCTAATAAACATGGGGCAACTTTGTCCGGCGGCGCTGTGGCGCATAGATTGCGGCAAAATACTGGGGAAGGTTTTGCCCAGTATCTTCTCTGTGTGATGGGCTCATGGGAAAAGGCTATACCATGAACCCTTGCTGAAGAGGGGAGGGAAAAGCCTATATAATGGAGCTTACAGTCATTTGAGAGCTTCCCGCCCACCCTCAGTTTAGAGTCTTCACTGAGCAATTTTGGGGTCACTGGTTGAATTTTGGGCTTGTAAGATCCCACATCATTTGCAAACATGTATGAGTAAAGGGGAAATGCCTTTGTCATTTTGATGATTAGTTATGTTTCTCTAATGCTTCTTCTTTTTTTAAAGGCACACAATTAATTGAGGATGATGCTTTAGTCAATGCAGCTAATAAATTGATCAAATGCTGCAGGCAGCCCTAGAAACAGTATGCTCAATTTACTATCCTTTTCTTTCCCATTCCTTGCCACCTAAAAAAGCCCATGGGTGGAAGGAGGAAGTCTTACACTACTTCCATGAGACTCCCAGGCCCCACCTGTGGCATATCTCTTAGGGGTTCCAAAGTTTCAGGACAATTGTGTTCTGCTTGCCCTGGCAGCCTCAACTTGGTGGGTCGACCTCAGGGCTTCACAAGATCTCAGAGAAAGAGGGGACTCTGTTGTTGTCCCTAGCAGTTTTGAGGTTCTAAGTCCAGGCTAATAAACCCTCAGAGACTTCTACACAGGAAGAGGCCTTATTTTAAAGGGGCTGCAGTGTGGAAGAATGCTTACTTCCTGGCAGGTCTCATTTCCCTGTTTCAGACTCAACAAGCTCACCTCCAGGACCAGAGGCTGAATGGAAATGCAGAAGCTGGCAGACATCCTGAAGACAATACTCCCTGAACCCTAGTCACGAGGAAGCTTCCCTATTCTGCAAGTGTGCTCAGATTCAACCACAACACATGGCATAGTAAGTATTATTATTGTATTATTAATGATTAGATCATAATCAAAAATTTACAAATCATAAACATCCATATGTATGTATGTATGTATGTATTATAAGTCCATACAAGAGACGCGGGTGGCGCTGTGGTCTAAACCACTGAGCCTAGGGCTTGCCGATCAGAAGGTTGGCGGTTCGAATCCCTGCGATGGGGTCAGCTCCCATTGCTTGGTCCCAGCTCCTGCTAACCTAGCAGTTCGAAAGCACGTCAAAGTGCAAGTAGATAAATAGGTACCACTCCGGCAGGAAGGTAAACAGCATTTCCGTGTGCTGCTCTGGTTCACCAGAAGCGGCTTAGTCATGCTGGCCACATGACCCGGAAGATGTACGCCGGCTCCCTCAGCCAGTAAAGCAAGATGAGCATTGCAACCCCAGAGTTGTTTGCGACTGGATCTAACGGTCAGGGGTCCCTTTACCTTTACCTATGTCTAAGTCCTTAAACAAGAAATAGCAAACGTAATAAATTACTATCAGGGAACACCACGACGAAGGCAGGATGCCTTTCAATAGATAATGTCCAACAATATTGTAGTGGTGGGTGCTCTATTCTGCAAGTGGTCTGGGCTGAGGGCCCGTTGCCAGGCAGAGATGGAGCAGCAACACTAACTTTGAAGCTCCTCAGCTGAAGCCTAGCCAATGCCAAAACAACATCTAATCTAACAGTGCTCCCTGCTGGATCGCTTCCCCGTTATCCCACACTCCTAGTTTTTATTTGGGAGATAGCTCCTGGTAAGGCCGGTTACGTTGAGCTGCATGGCAGCAACACAGTTATGAGACACAGACACTTGAGGAGATGCACTCACATTAACAACGTGATGTGTGACTTGGTGTATCCATAGATACTGCTACAGCCTCCTAGCAGTGAATCCAGCAAATGTGTCAGCATATTTTGCAACCACTGTGATCATTGGAATTGCCTCCAGGTAGCTGTGGTTGTATCCATGGATACACTGGGTTGCACATTATTTTTCTCCATGGGAATGTGTTCCTAGGGATAGCTGTGAGTGTCATATGGAGAAGATATTTAGCCCCAAGATACTGACAGTAGCTGTGAAAGTATGTTATTAAAGGATGGTTGGATGAATAAATAAATAACTCAAATAAATGAATGTGGGGAAATGCCTTCTTTTGTCCAGTCTCAGGGCATCTGTACTCTGCTTTCCTCATTCATCTAAAGTGTATGTCAAGTTTTTTTATTTATTACAAAAAATATTATTCTCTTCTGTATTAGCATTTTTTTCTTTTTTAAAACTTAAAGACCTCACCATTTTAATGAAAAGACTCCCAGCAGAATTCTCTCATGCCCTAAATTCATTGTTTCGCAAAGATTTTACCATGTAGTTGACAAGCCAATTAAACCCAATAAGTTTCCAAAGTCTCCCACGGTTGCTGAAATCCATGATGCTTTTTTCTTATCCTGCAGAGCTTCAGAATTGTATTGCAGATCATGCTCCCCAGCAGTTATGAGTCGGCATTCTATGGTATTGTCATTTCAGAATCACCACTTTATTCTCCTGCACATCATTTCTTCAATTCCCTACATACTTCAATAGGCTGACTCACTCCAGTTGTTACTTAAATGACGTCTCGACTGGCATTTCGCTAAGCCCCTAATAAACTCTCCACATTCCTGCTTCTGCCAAAGCCACATTCTCCCTTTGCAGTAAGACTCTGCTTGGACAGTTATTAAATTTGCTTCTTTGTGTTGTTTTATACTCCTCCTCTAGCTTTTTGCTTTTGGGTGTTCATCAAGAACTGGCCAGCAAAATATTCTTGATGGTGTTTCTTAAAAGGTAAAGGACCCCTGATAGTTAAGTCCAGTCGCAAACGACTCTGGGGTTGCAGCGCTCACCTCGCTTTACTGGCTGAGGGAGCTGACATTTATCCACAGACAGTTTTTCCGGGTCATGTGGCCAGCATGACTAAGCCGTTTCCGGTGAAACCAGAGCAATGCACAGAAACACCATTTACCTTCCCACTGGAGCAGTACCTATTTATCTACTTGCACTTGACATGCTTTCGAACTGCTAGGTTGGCAGGAACTGGGACCAAGGAATGGGAGTTCACCCCGTCACAGGGATTCGAACAGCTGACCTTCCGATTGGCAAGCCCTAGGCTCAGTGGTTTAGACCACAGCACCACCCGCATCCCTGATGTTTCTTATGGAGCAAGAATTCAGAGGAATGGGGGGGGGGAGCTGTTGATTTACAGAGCAATCCTATAGATTTGGAAGTCACTCCCACTGAGTTCAAATGAGACTTACTCCCAAGGAAGTAGATCTAGGAATGAAGCTTCAATAAGCTTGGTAAGTCACGTTGTTCATGGTATATGCTTTGAGATTTTAATGCTACACTCACATTTTAACATTTATTTTAACAGTTGTATCATCAGCTTCCTGCAGAGCTACTAGTCATGCAGCAGCATGTAATTGTAGGAAATGAATAAAACAAAATGGTGTGGCTTGACAATGGAGGGCAGCACAGTGCAAGAACCTGGCAGGAAAACTAGATTGGCTCTGCTGATGCATTGCACCACACTGACTTCCTTGCCACCTTGTCCCTCTGTCTCTTGGTAGGCAATAGTGATCTACTTGCCTGGAAGCTAGCATAGTGGCTTCACCCTAGACAGTGAGTCACTTACGGGCCAACAGCCAAAGATGTCGGGAGTTGTGGTCCAATCAACATCTGGAAGATGCCACGTTGCAACAGGCTGAACAGGGGTAGCCAATCTGTAGTTTTCTGAGTAAAACTCCATTATATTCCAAGATCTGAGATGTGGCAAAAAATAAAGCTATAATCAAACTGGTTGGGAAAGCTGGGGTTAATTCTGCCCCCTGCCTGAGAGGGGGAGCATAGAATGCTGTGCCAGGTTATGACTGCTCATATTTTACATATTTGTTAAGGAAAGCTATTTCCCACACATTTTACTCATCTCAAGCAATCACGGTGCTCAGAAAGACTTACAGGAAGCTAAAAACCATTACAAAAAAGTAGTATAGTTTATTGTATGTACTGTAGAATAAAATGACAGACAACCGCAGCAGACGAAAATAACTTTTAGAAACATGGCTCAGTTCACTAAACCCCCCCAAAAAACTAAAGGCCTCATCAGTCCAGAGGTCAAATGCCTCCTGAAACAAAAATCTCGTAGCCAGGCGACAGACAAGCCATTACAGAGGGGAACAAATGAACTTCTCTTGGCAGGGAGCCAGTGGCGAATGGAGCCGCTTGGCTTCCCAGAGCGGCAAATGCGGAGGCACCCCCTGGGGGCGGGGTGTCGCTCCACAGCGCGCATATGCGTTGTGCGTCGTGATGTCATGATGCACACGCCAGGATGAATGCCGCATGTGCAGGATGCCGTACATGTGCAGTCTGTCTGTGCTGGCGCTACTGCTCCCACGGCTGCCAAGTGAGGCTTTTTTACTGGGCGGCGGGGCTCAGCGTGGGAGTGTCACCCCCTCCAGGATGGAAATCGGGGTGGTTCACCCCCAATGCCCCCACCTTGCTCCGCCCCTGCAGGGAGCACAAGCCACAGAGAAGACTTTTCTCCCCTGCATCCCAATGAATTGTGCCTCTTCTACTGCTGAGATGTAAAGAAGATCCTCCAGTCCAGATCTTAAAAGAGCTGTCAGGCATCTATGGAGAGAGATGACCCTTTAAGTTCAACTGAACCGGTGCCTTCTGCATTCATTTGTTTCTGTGTGCAGACCTGCCTCATTCCTTTCCATTGAAATTAGTGGGTGTAACTCTTATGCATGTTGAAGTCTCTCCACAAAATAGCATTGAATGTCTTCAGTGCAGTCATTCAAGAGCAGCATCAGCACCTGAATCCCAATTCTCAGGTGCCTGCCCTGAGCCTGCCTATTCTGACTTGGCACAGGGATGGGGAACCTCAGGACTGTGGACTTAAATAAAGCATTCCAGGCCTCTTTGTCTGGCCTTTGGGACTCTACATACGCCACACCCTGCACAGATGCATTGTCTGCATGGAATGTCTTTCAGTTGTGACAGTGACACTCACTTGCCAGGACAGAGGGTGGAGAGATGGGTTCTTGTGCAGAAACCTTCCACTTTGTGTGACCAGAATCTAACCTACTGTACAAATGTAAGTGGCACACCTGTTGCTCCACCCACATTTCTTCAGCCTGAGAAAATTCCCTACTTCAACTCAGGTGCATTGTGGGAAAGTAAAATAGTGGCTAGACTGAGCTGCCTGTTGCTGGTTGCTATGCTGCTGCTACTGTTCCCTGCAATTGCCAGGTGTGATGAAGGCTGGCATTAAACCTATACCTAAAGAATGGTAAATCCTGGGTTGGCTTAAGACAAGCATGACCAAACTTCACCCTCCGGATGTTTTGGGACTACAACTCCCATCATCCCTAGCTAACAGGACCAGTGGTCAGGGATGATGGGAATTGTAGTCCCAAAACATCTGGAGGGCCAAGTTTAGCCATGCCTGGCTTAAGACCTAGTGCCCACCTCTTCCCTCTCCTCTTCTCTATTTTTGAGCATTCTTTCTGTAGATAACATTACAAAAAGTTTGCTTGCCCGTCTGCCGCAGGTTAGCTCTTCTGATTTAAGAAGTTTGCTTTAAACTATTCAAGCCCCTTTCAACAATTTTGCAGGTTAAAGTAAGTGAATCTAAGAGTATCCAATTAATTACTTTGAGTGTAAGTTAATCTTTAAGAACAGTTTATGCAAATTGTTTCTACAACTTTCATTATATAACGGCAGATCGTTGAAGCAGAAGTCATTTTATTCATAAGTTACATTTACATAAGCGTCCAATCCCTCAGCTGTTAATGCTTGGCTTACAATCAATATGTTGAAATTCTTTCTACATGTAATCCATTAATTTTTAACTTCACCACCTCAGGCTACCATTGCCATGAGGTGCCATTGCTACTTTGCCTATAATTGCAAAAACTTTTCTTTTCTTTTCTTGATGGCAAATCCTAAAGCTGCAGCATGCCTAGATCTGCTACAGCAAACTTCCGATAATTAAATACAGTGAAATATTAATGATTTTATTTTTGCATTCACCCCCACTGCATCAAATGAAAGCATAATAAATTTAATTGTTCAATAAACAATCCTGTTAAGCACATAAAAACCACAAAACAAACAATACCTTTTGGCATATTTGCTAAATTTTTGCATCTGGATATCATCTCATGTATTAATTACACATCTCACTATGAAATGTGTGATCGTTATTTTCAGTAATGCTTTTAATTGTTAACTATACTTCCAGGGCTTGCTTGATGTGGCATGATTTCATTCTTCCATTTCTAATCAGGTTTGTCCTGTAGCACAGTTTTGATTTTGACACAGCAATCCATGCAGCTTCTCCTGACCTGCCTAGGCCTCTTTTCTTTCGTTGCTAAGCTACATCTCTGGCCCCCAAATGAGTCATAACTCACCAGAGGAACATAAGAGTCAAGGGTGGTTTAAGAGATGACATCAGTCAACACTGGAGTACAGCCAGGGCAGCATGAAAGGCTAACCAGATACGTAAGAGTGAAATAAGGCAAGCAGCTAATAGTTTTGCACAGAACTGGAGTTTATTCATTGACTACAGGACCGGCGCTGGAAGGGGTAGAAGGCAACCAAGTCCCATAGCCCAAATTGTCGGAGGCACTCAATGGGCACCCTCTTCTCCATGACCACAACCAACTGCTTTGGGCAGGCAAACAAGTGCTGCTGCTACTTCTGCAGTAGCAAAGACCAGCAATTCAGAAGGAAGTGATACAGCTGTCTGGTTGACTGCAGTGGGGTAATGTACCAGGATAAAGGCCTCTTCACCCTTCTCCACGATGGAGCAGTGGTGAGGTGACTGTTCTCTCTTCACTGAAGCAATAACAGGGGAACTTCACAGTTCAGCTGGGACAATCTGGTGGAATCTGCTCATCTCTCCCCCACTCCATGGTGGGTTCAATTTCTCCCATTCACACACACACACACACACACACACACACACATGCTAATTGGAAGAAAGTGTGTTTCCTGGCTGTTCTCTCAAAGGATGAACGAACATTTTAGATTTTAAAAATCCAAAATGTTCCTGTTATAAAAATACTTTCTGTCTCATCAAAAGTTGTGCGCTTAACCTTTATATGATGATTTAGCCTTTTCAGACACAATCCAGTTTTGTCTCTTCTCATCTTTCTCTCCCCATCCCCAATAACTTTATTCTGGTTTTTTTTAAAAAAACTATTTAGTAATGTTCCAGTTATAAAAATACTTGCTGTCTTGTCGAAAGTAGTGCACCTAACCTTTATATGATGATTTAGCCTTTTCAGGCACAATCCAGTTTTGTCTCTTCCCATCTCCCCCCCCCCCCAACGCCAACGCCACCCGAGAATCGTAAAAAGTTCACTGGAGCTTACCTTTCTTTTCTGTTCAGTGCCAATGAATGAACTTTACAAATTCCAGAAAGACCCTTCTAATGATACCAAGTGCTTGGAAAACTGCAGTACGTGGTTCCTGTTGTTGCTCTCGCAATCAACCCAATGTGCCGTTTCACTGAGCAAATCTCTGGAACTTATTCTCCGTTGATTCCTGGATCAGTGCAGGTCATGCTGAAAAAACAGAGGTGACTGTAGTAGTCTTTAGAAATGTTGCAATACTCAAAAACGAAACATATTAGGGTTTGTTTGTTTACTTGAACGGGTGGGATACATACATAATGTAAGAACAAAACATGAGCTTCTTGTATCAGTGGCCAATTAGATGCCTGTAGGAAGCCCACAACAAGGACAACAACATGTTCACCTGTGATTCCCATTAACTGATATTCAGAGGCATACTGCCTCTTGAAAGTGGAGGTAGAAAATAGCCACCATGACTAGTACTCAATGATAGACTCATCCTCTATGAATTTGTCCAATCCTTCTTTAAAGCAATTCAAGTTGGTAGACATCAGTGCCTCCTTTGGGTTGAGGGGAGTTCCATAATTTAAATATGTGTTGCATGAAGAAGCTCTTAATTTTATCTGGCTTATTAATTGCTTTTGCAAATGAGGCTAAATACATTAATCAGTCACCCTGGTTTAGTGACTCCTTGAAGGTGCAGGATATCTGATGTGCACATGGTGCTCCCATGTACACAACACCATCCCCATTTACTTCAGAGATGGTTATCTCTCAAAATGTGCAGATGCTTAGAAGAAGAAAAAGCATTTCCTGTGATCTTTAATCAGGCCATTGAATTCATGTATATGCTCTTTTAAAGACAGTCAGCTCTCTATAGGCCAAATCACCAACTTCAGCTTATTATAACAGGTAAACGACGCACATCTATCATCTTATTTTTTTTGGCAAAACTGTCCTAGTATGGGCAAAAACAGTCATAGCTGAAGGAACACTTTTTGTCAGTATTTCTTCATTATTATTATAGATCACCTGTCACTTAGATCTTGTGCTCAATAACACTGTGATTGCTGAACTTGACACCAGAGAAAAATCTGCCTGTGCAGTGGACTTCATAATAGGAAATGAACTCCTTTTTCTATTCTGAGATCATGCTCCTGATCTTTCCCGTTATTTAGCCTGACATTTTACAAGCTAGTAGATACAAGATTCTGGCTGAAACCAGCCCTTTCATTCATAGCAATTGTGTGATCAGAATGCCAATGCCTGGAATAAGAATAAACTCACCAACTCTATCCTTACTCCTCTTGGTGGTAGTGCTAGGAAAACTTGCTTGGAACAGGGATGAGGACGTATGAGCTCTCTGGATGTTGTTGGGCTTCCACACCTATCATCCGCATTCAGCATAGCCAATGATCAGGGACAATGGGAGTTGTAATAGAACAATATATCTGGAGGACCAAAGGTTCCCTACCACTTTCTTTCTACGATTTGTCTGAATGTGTTGAACTGAAAAAAGAAAAAAGTACAAGTGACACCAAAGTGATATTCCTACTAAGTACAGTGGTGCCTCGCAAGACGAAATTAATTCGTTCTGTGAGTGCTGTCGTATAGCGAAAATTTCGTCTTGCGAAGCACCAACGGGGGAAGAGCGGTTTGACGGGGGGGGGGGAATCGCGGAAATTTTTCGTCTTGCAAGGGAAGCCCATAGGAAAATTCATCTTGTGAGACAGCCTTTCGCTAGCGAATGCCTTTCGTCTAGCGAGTTTTTCATCTAGCGAGGCATTCGTCTAGCGAGGTACCACTGTAAACATATTAAAGAATGGGGTGATAAGAACACGATAAGCTCACAACATCTCTGAATTAAACAACTGGCATTTAATATCATAAGTTGCATGGAAGAAAGTCAGCGCTGGCTCTATGCAGGGATTTTTATACATTTGACATTCTGCAGTTACCCCTGATTGTGGCATGCCCAATTTGAGAGATTCTGCATGTTGCCTTATTATCTACACTGGCAGAAGAACTTTGGTTTGCATCAGTTGCATTTTGGCTTTCCAAGCTCTGTCAAATCCTGTACTTGGATTCAGCCAGTGCCTGTACCGCAGCCATGCTCTCATTACACTTGACAGCATGAAAGACTTTTGACAGATGCACAAACGCTGTGAAAAATATGTCCCCGGGTCAATAGTGTATGGATATCAGTCCCCTTCCATTTCTTTAACAGTATTCAATTTTGACAAAGAAAGGAAGTCAAAGTAATTTCTGCTAATAATCTCCATAGTTACAAAGCCACTAGAGGCCTCAATCTGCTTCCTCCAACATGGTGGTGGAGAATTTCCACTTCTTTCAGTGAGAGGCTTAGCCTTATTGGAGAACTGAAGATGAAGAGCATAACCCTCTAAACTCTTACCTAGTTGGATTTCCCTTGCTTCGTGCCTAAGATAAATCTGCTGCCTCAGCCTTGGTAGTACTACCGTATAGTTAAGAACACAAGAAAAGCTCTGGTGGATCAGACCAAATGCCCGTCTAGTGCCACAACCCATTTTCCACAGTGGCCAATCAGATGCCTCTGGGAAACCCAGAAACAGGACATGAGGATATTAGCTGTCTCCTACTCTTGTACTCCCACAACTGGTAAATTCAGGAGCATGCAGTCTCTGAACCTGGAGGTAGGAAATGAGCTCACAAAGTGCCCTCTGTGAGCAGGGGTGGATATCACAGATACAACCCATTGGATTTTGAGGGTAGCTCAGTAATGTTCATTTGGAGAGAGTCCTGTGTCTTAAATAACAGAATGCTTATGGGTCTACTTTGACCCGTACTAACACTACTATTAAACTGATTACTGGCTCATTCATAAAACCATTGCTAAGGCTGAAAAATATATATAGGGTGGTATTCAGCTAATGTGTCTTATCGGCATAAGGATTTTCACTTGTGCAATGGAACTTCCCCCTTTCTTACCACCATGTATGGTCCACCCCACCCCACCCCCCATTGGAATCTAGAAGGTAGGGAGAACAGAACAAATTTAGAGGGTGGGAGTGAAGGGAAGTGCAAATCCATGCATTGGCAGGATGCGTTCCTTTACATTACATTGGATACAACCCATATTCTTAATACAAATTTCTCCACCTCTTTTCTGAAAGCAAGTGTTTTCCTAGGAGAAGACAACATTCTAAAGAGAAATGCTTCCCACAGCAACAGCCCATCTTCACCATCTCTAGAGCAGAAATCAAAATACCACAGAAGTGAAATCTGCAAAGAGTTCTGCATCCAGCATCCGTCCCTTGCTTTCCTAGGACCTTAGAGTGTACACACACTTCCCAGGCAGAAGTTGAGCTCACCCAGGTATTTGCCCAGCCACTCAGATGAAGAAAGGCAAACTTTTGCAAAGGTTAAAGCAAATGCCTTGTGTGCTTTCCACATTTCACTGAAACCAATGGCAAGCCCTTCTTTGATTTGAATGGTTCCGGATTACACCTATTGGATTTAATATGCACCAACAATAGCAGAGTTGATAGGATTAGAGTTATTCAATAAAAAGGGATCAACAAGAGCGGGTCTGATAGGATTAAAGCGGTTCAGTCATTTATTTATTTATTTATTTATTTACTTTTTAAAAAACCATACACACGCAACCCACAAACATTTACAGTAGAGCCTCTGCTAATTGGCAGGCTTTATGAAGCCAATAACTTGTCAGGCAACAGGCTTTCAAATGAACAGGTGTTTAGTACTGAAAGGAGATTAGTTCTGACCATATTAAGTAGCAGAACTTACCCCAAAGAGCTAATTTGAACAGCTGATTCACACTGTGACCTATTAAGTCCCAGACCATCTGATTTGCACCAAGCAGCTGAATGAGGACATGTATCTCCAGGTGATCTCCAGCATGTATCTCCAGGTGATTATTCAGGCTGCATTCCTATGCACACCAGGGCAGTAAGTCCCATAGAACTTAATAGGGCTTAATTTTTGCATAGGATTGCACTGTCAGTTTCATTCTCCTAAAGCAGTGTTCTGCAACCTATATTTTATTACATTTCCCAATAAACTACTAAAGTTAGTGGAGCAGGTACGTTAATATTTATATTGCATGCCTCTTGGTTGTCTAATAATGTTGCTGCATAGAATTAGATTATAGTTCTGACTCCATGACTCCCAGCGGGAAAAGGCATTGTCAGTGCCACTGTGAATAAAACATCTTGGCCAGTCCCACTCCCATCTACGAATGATGTCTTAGTTGCTACCCTACTCCTGGTAGGCAAGGTAAATTTTGACTATTTCAGAGATCAAATGCAATAAAGGGGCAAAATCAAGTCGATGGCCCACTTCAACCAGCGTCAATTCGGCCTCAAGAATTCAAGCAGGGATTTTTCATCTAGGTTCCTGCACAACTGGGATGGAGTTAGAATTGGACACAGACAGGGCTTTTTCTGGGGTTATGCGGGGTTATGCATATCCCTAAACATTTTGTGAATCTAAGTTTGGCCTCATTGAGGGGCAGTATTTCAATATGAGTAGGAAAATGAGAGTACCCCTAAACTTTTTTGGGGGGGAGCACTGGAGACAGCTATTTGCTATTGTGCATCTAACAAGTTTAGTAAATGAAGAATTCTCCAGTCACTGGTTTTTATAAAAAACAACAACAAATAAACAAATAAACAAAAGGGCAATGCCTTCAATAGGTGGATCTTTCCTTACAGTTTTAGTTCCATTATTGAATAGTTAGCATTATCCAATTCAGTTTTATTATATGAGCATTTGGCTTTTATGGACCCACTGAACTGAAGCTGTGTGCTGCTACACATGTTGGCACGGTGGTTCATTGTGATATGTTTGTGTGTGGTATAGTCCTACATATTTCCACCTGGTGATTTGTGTGTGAGTGAGCAAGAGGGAGAGAAATGAGCTGCTATGAATTTGCTTGTTTGCCACTTGGCTTCCTTCCACTCAGAAGTGGAGCTAGCTGCTCCGGCACCTGGAGCGGCGCACATGCTGTGCACCCAGGGGCAGGGCCATGGGGGCAGGGCGAGTGTCCAAAGGGGGTTCCGCCTGCGGCAAGTGTCCCAGGGGGTGAGCCGCCCAGGGGGAACGGAGCGAGCCGCCCATGGTGGGTGGAGCAAGCCTCCCATGGTGGGCTGCTTCCTGGGTGGGTGGGGGGGAAGGAGCCACGCCACTTTGCCAGCAGCCTTCCTCCCTTCCCTCTTCATTTCGACAGCTTGGAGGAGGCTTCCCCTCCCCAGGAAGCAGCCCGGGAGCAGGGGGCAATGGTGCACTGCCCCCGTGACTCCCAAGCCTCCCCAATGCTGTCTGGGGAAGGGAGAAGACAGCTTCACCCTTTCCCCTGACAGCTTGGGGTAGGCTTGGGAGTCACGGGTGCACAGCGCACCAAATGTCACCCCCTCAGTGATGACACCCCGAGAGAACCGCCCCCACCGCCCCCTTCCTCCGCCCCTGCTTCCACTCATAGGCAGCTCACCATAACTTTTGATATCTTTGCTATGCTCACTTGATTTGCAGACTGTGATAACACTGATGGGATTCCAGGGTCATTGTAAGCCTCTCTGTTTGGGTGTGGTGGGCATTTGTAACTACCAACATTTGTGTAACATTCATAAAACACCATAACTTATTTCTTCTGCACCATTCAGACAGTTATGTCAACAACACTTTCTCGAAGCAACTTCACATGGTGTGACGTTTTGTTTTTGTTTTTAAACCCAACTTGTGGCTTTGTCAGCTGTGATGCCTCATTATACGCTATGAAGAATCAATAAAACTGTCATGCTCTGAAGTTTCCCTACTGTTATTGTTAATAAAGACTATCAGAAACAATGACAGCTCCTTGTGTCCTTTTCCATCTCAAGTTTGAAGACAGTGGTGACAAGCCTGGCAAGGAAGCAGGGCAATAACATTCATTTTGGGTGCCACCCTCATTCTTTCCTTCTTTATTGCCCTAAGCTGAAGTGTGTGGGGAGGAGAAAATGAGTGACTGCTAAAGTTATTGTGGAAGGGAGAATGAAAGCTTCAATTTCGAATTGCTGAACTTTCCCATGCAGTTATTGAAACATGTAATACAAATGAATGAAATATATACCATCTTGCGCTCAGAAAGCTGGAGGAGTTGCCTAAAATATCTAAGTTTTGGGTGATGCTATGAAAGGTTCCAAACACTTGGGGTGATTCAGAATATGGTAGAAAAGGAGAAGCGTTAGCTAATAGCTCTTCTCATTCTGTCAATCAGAATAAATGGAAGCAATATATTTCATAAAATGTTTTAATGGTGCAATCCTTTGCAGAGCTACTCAAAAGAAAATCACATTGATTTCAATTAACTTTACTCTCAGATAGGAATAGGTAAAGCTGTCAATTTTTTGTGTTTCAGTTTCTCACTTTTCCACTCTCAATTTCAGCTCTCTACATTTCCACATCATTTTTTTTTTAAATCAAATGGTTTTCATGAAAATTACATTTTGGTATGCTTCCCCCGCCCCCATATGTATACATTTTTGCCATTGCCCTTTTGCCACAGATGATCTGGCAGCAGAGTAAGAACAAATGGAGCATGGGATGGGGATACTGCAGATCAGAGGAGGCTTTGAACATCATCAGGGTCAGAGGGTAGCAAAATACACCCAATTCTGGGGTTGGCAAATGACAGCCCTCCCCTTCTGGCCTGGTGAGTGTGTAGGGATTTGGATCTGGTGACTCTACCACCACCAATTTTCTCTGCCACCCTACCCTTGTGGGATTGTTCTCTTAGCCTCTCGTGCACACAGTCAACCGTTTTAGAAAGACGTGTGGAAATTTGTAAAACTGTGACCTAGCCATTCATCCATCAGCTCGAGTTAAATCAGAATGAGAAATTTAATTAAATCTGCTTGGAGTGACACTTGTAATTAAATAGATGGAATTCTGCATGTAGTCAACCCCCAAGAGCTTTTGCTACACATTTCTTAAGACCTATTCAGTGGATTTTAACCCAAAGAGAAAGCAGTGTTGCCCATACCCCTCCTTCCATGTCTCTCCTTGCCTGCTAAAAGTTGACTACTCACATACAGAATGTTAGCTAAATGTGAATTGTTATCACCACAAATAGTAGGAATTGGAATAGACACTCCTTGATGTATGCTGCCAAGGCTATATGATATACTTTTCACATCCCTCTTTTGAAATAGCCCTAATGCTTTGTAGCTCAGAGATTTAAAAATGAAAATTGTTATTGTGGCATTGTGAAGATCAGCTTGCATCAGGCAGAGGGGGAGAGAGCTGGTGGGAGATGTAGGAGGTGCCATCAGACATCTTATTTCCCTTACCCTCGCCCCCATTGGGCCCGTAAGCTGTTTGCAAACATACATGACTGGACATGAATGTGAACAATCTTCACTGCCTATAGCCAAATGCCACAGTAGTCCAGAATTAAAATAATTCTCAGTGTCAACGGTGCCCACCACTTGGGGACATGGAAACATGATTTTACATGTTATGATGTAAGAACTTACTGTGAGGATGCAGATTCCTGTAGCGAATATAAAGCCCTCCCCATGGCTTCAATGAATTGCTTTGAAAACAATACAATTTTACAAGGCCACATTTCCTTTCTGAGTTTAAGAAATTGCATCTAATTAGCTCTACCAACATCTAATAAGGAGGTATAGCTATGTGTTAAATTATATAGAAAAACGCTGTTCCTAAGTCATTCTGACTTCTTTATAGTGTAAACTCATTAATATTAAACTCCCAATGTTTTCACAATTTTGGAGTGAATAATCACTGTCTTAATGATGTTCCCGCTTGCTTCCCAGCAGTATATTCCATTATTTCAAACTGATGGTAAAATTAACTCTCCCCCCGCCCACTTGATCAAAAGAATGAAAACATTATTGAACCCTAGTGATGGAGCATTATAGTACTGTAAAACACACACAAGTCTACAAGAGCTTTCATACTGAACTTGAGACAGCATTATATGGTAAGAAGAGTGTTCAGAGATTTGGGAAGAAATATCAGGAGTGACAGAAAGCTCTGAAAACATTTGTAATTTCCAATGAAAAATCAAAGTGGTGCTGTTGAGCATTGCAGGCTGCAAACCAAAACTTTTTGCAGATGAAAAAAATGAAGGGAGAAAAATAGTAAACAATCTGTACTATGCCCAAACTGAAATGGCTGACCCAAGTCACCATTCCTATTCACCAGTAGTGAATTGGAGGCAGCTGTTTCATTAAAACACAGATCTTACTTCCACCCCTGGTTGAATTATTGGGGCTACTTTTGAAGAGGGTTTGGAAACATCAGTTTGTTCAGGATGTAGCAGCAAGGATGCTAGTAGTCGTTTGCCTACTAACCTGAAGCAGGGGTGAGGAGCCCTTTTGACTCCACCAGCCACACCTTTTTCAATTTCTGCCTCATGGACCAAATTTGATGGAGGGTGGCGCTGGTGGCACTTAGAGTCTTTTCTTCATATCCAACCTCTTCCAACCCCTGCCCATGGAAAAGATGTCTGGGGTAAACTTTTCCAAGAAGTCACCTCTGTTCATGCTCATTGCATAAGAGTTACGTATCACCTCATTTCCAGAGACTATTGATATCACTTTAATCTGGTTTTTTGGGGGGTGGGTGGGGGGGTTCATTGCTCAAGCAGGATGCTTTGACTCAAGTAGTTCCCCTCTGGAACACCCCTTAAAGTAAAAGAAAGTATGTTCTTTAAAACAAAACAGGTTGAAATACTGCTTCGTTGTTTCCCATTCTTCTCTTCAAGTTAATTCGACACCCAGAATTCTGATACATTTCTGGTGAAATGTGTCACACAATATTTCCTACTTTCATTCAAGCACATCTTCTTGCTGAAATATTTCCTTTTTGTGGTTCGATTCGCTTCTCATGCGGCTGCTGGCACAAGGTCAGAGCAGGTATTTTTATGATTTGAGCTACGAAGACTGCACTAACAGTAACTGATGGTTCGGGACCCACAACAAAATGTTGCAGTGTATCTTCTTTCTTCACAGGGGTGCTCCAGCCTGGTGTTCCACACACACAACATCCCCCAACCCCAAATTGGCACTCAAATATTCTGTGGCAACTGAGCATGCCCAATCTTTTTGAGCTGTGGAAGACGATAGTCATTGGGAGGGGGCTGCTGCCTTTGATTTTTTCTGGAAAGTCTGAAAACCTTGGCATTTCCCTCAGCATACTGACACCCCCTCCACACACACACACACACTTTGTTTCTCCACAGCTCCATTTCTATCAGCACTCAACACCTGTGTTTGCTGTTAGCAGGAATAGCAATAGCTATGCGCAAGAAGTATGCTGCCCTCTTCCCACTTCTTCCTTGAAACATCACCCCCTCCATGTCCTTGGGAGCCCTTGCCCCTTGTAGCCTGTCTCATGGTAGGCTCTGAAAAGAATGCAACATTTTACATGGCCTTTTCTTTTTTTCCATGACCTTTAAAGGATTTACTGTCCTTTAACCTTATGAAAGTGTGAGGATATCAGGCAGTTAAAATGCTTGTGTTGCCGTATATGTTTAAAGGGCTTATGTCTTCTTCTTTTTCAGCATTTGGGATGGATAAAGTGCTTAGGCTGCCTTCAGGCATTTGATTTTAACAAATAGAGGCTTCGGTCTTGAAAGGAAGCTCAACATCGCCACAGGGGGCTGCCTGTTTACAGTTTATTACAGGATCACAGGGTAGGAATTGAAATGCAAAGCCCATGTTAATGCAGTATTAAAAAATGAAACCATAAGGAACTGCCAACAATTTCATTCAGGAAACGCAAAAGAAAAAAGTATTGTAGCTACCGTCCTAATTTTGTAAGATTGCCCATTACTAAGACACTGGAAAGATTTTATATTCACCGTTAAAACATCTAAAAATGTGAAGCCGTAATTGAATGCCATGCAGAAAATGGAGTTTGCTGTAAAAAGTGATCTTCAGCTGTACTCTAAGTCATCCCAGAAGACTCAGCAGTTAGTTTTGCTTCCTCATATAGTCTTTTCTTACTAAGGGTTCTGAGAATTAAGCATAGATGGGGTTAAGGGATAAAGAGTTAGACATATAGGGCCTGCTTCAACTAATGAGTTCCGAAAAAGAAGGAGAAGTGCCTGGCACTCACTAAAGAGATCTCATTTCCTCCCTGGCAGTTTTCTTATAAGGAAAGCTTGGGGGGAAATGTTTCCATTTTTTTTTTTCAGATACTGTCTGCAGCATTTCTTCAACACCTGAACCTCCAGGGGCCCAAAGTGCTTTGGAGGTTTCCACATTAATTTGGGGTGCAAATGTTGAATTTATCCAAAACAGCTTTGGGATTATTGATGTAGGATCCATCAAAATATTTGCTTATCCCTGGCCATAAAAAATTGAAAAACATATTAGTTGTCCTTCGTTCACCCTCATGATGTCTGTCAAGACATGCTGAGAGGCATGCCTTTAAAGCTTCAGAGCCTGCAATTACATATAAAGGTAAAAGGACCCCTGACCGTTAGGTCCAGTCGCGGACGACTCTGGGGTTGCGGCGCTCATCTCGCGTTACTGGCCGAGGGAGCCGGTGTACAGCTTCCAGGTCATGTGGCCAGCATGACTAAGCCGCTTCTGGCAAACCAGAGCAGCGCACGGAAATGTCGTTTACCTTCCCGCTGGAGCGGTACCTATTTATCTACTTGCACTTTGACATGCTTTCGAACTGCTTGGTAGGCAGAAGCTGGAACCGAGCAACGGAAGCTTACCCCGTCATGGGGATTTGAACCGCTGACCTTCCGATTGGCAAGCCCTAGGCTCTGTGGTTTAACAATTACATATACCTGTTTTTAAATCTAGCTGGGAGGGAATGAAGTCACTTTTCAATGGACAAGCTAGAGCCTCTATCTATCTATCTATCTATCTATCTATCTATCTACTGCTATTCATAAAAAACCCAAAGCAGTTTACAATCATACATGTATACAATGAAATCATAAAAAATAATAATCAGAGCTTATCCACTAACTATTACAGAAGGATATTTTCTTAAGTGCCTGCATAAGCTTGGCAGTATAGAAAAGTTTTCAGCAGACATTTAAAGGATTTTTAAAAAGGTGCCACCTGAATTTCTATTGGCACAACATTCCACACTACTGAGCTGATGTCTTGGTTTCTTGTTTCTGTCCAAGGAGCCTTGCCAAGTTGGAGGAGGACCAGTAATTTTCCTGCAGTTGATCTCAGTGACAGAGCTAGGATATACAGGTTCAAGTGGACCAATGAGAAAGTAAATCCTGTCAGATTCAATAGGAGTCATTCTCAAATAGGTCTGATTAAGACTGAAGTGTTTGGTACTTGTGTCCAGGTGACTGCAGATCCAGTTGCCAATGCCGACAGTGGATTACAGTATCTGAGGGCATTCATCTGTAACCAGGAGTCCTAGCTGGACATTTGAAGTAGCATACTTGACTCTCATTGTTCCTCTGTGATCTGTGCGTATGTTTCCACAAACCTGACAAAAGCATCCAGAGACAAACTAAAACAAAGCAAAAAGGAATGAACTTTGTTGAACGATGCTGAGTGTACTGCTAGAAAATCATTCTGCACTAACAAAATGAGTCCAGATTTGGGTATATTGAAGACCAACAAATGAGCCCAGCACAAGCTATCTGTACCAATAATTTGAAAAGAATACAAAGGCCTGCTGCTGAAGTGTTGCCAGGAGTTGTTTTTTGTTTTGTTTTACAGACACCGTGTTTTGCAGACAGATGTGCAAACAGTCTAGATTACATTAACATGTTGCTCTGCTAGGTTTCTGCATTTGATTTATGACGTTCAGGCCTTTGGACTAGATTGGAGTTGCTCTGTGCATTCGCAGGGCCCAAATTAATCTTAAAACAGATTCACCTCTGGGAAATGTAAAGGATCCAGTAAGAAGGAACACCAAAATATATGTGGGAAGGTTCAGGTCACATGCTACTCTTACAGCTGATTCAGCAACACATCACAAAGCATAACAATGAAGAAGGGAATCAATACACAAATCTTTGAATATAACATATGGAAACGTAGTGATGTAAATAAATCAATAATGCAACTAATCTGAATACACTGATTTTTTCAAAGAGAGTCCTCAATGGAGCTGATCACATGCTGCTGTGTGTATAAGTTAATGGGGCAAATTGTTGAATAGCGTGCTTTACGTTGGTTGGGATTTGGCATTGTGCTGCCTTGTAATGCTCTCTGGCTTTATATTGATATTATGTTTAAAGATATGGATAGCGTGTTTATGTATTTGTGGTTTGTTTGTTTTGTATGTCAATCAGTTCACATTGTTTTTATTGCATTTATGCATTTTTATGTATCACAGGCTGCTTTGAGATCACCACATAGTAAGCAGCCTATAGATGAAACCTATAAGGTTTAATGGGGCTTACTTTCAGGTAAATGGGTAAAGGACTGCAAACTTAGGACGGATTAAGAACTTAAGAACATAAAGCCAGTGCTGGATGGATCAGCTCTTCTAGTCTAGCATCCTGTTCTCACAGTGACTGGCCAGATGTCTGTGGGAAGCCTGAAAGAAGGACCTTCGTACATCATCATTCTCCCTGTTTGTGATTCCCAGCAACTGGCATTCCAAGGGAGAATGCCTCAGATTCATCTGGATGTGTTCGGAAAGGGCGGAATGTAGTAAAGAAACTCTTCCCTCCAAATGGTTGAAATAAATTGTTTTCCCTCTTTGCATGGATGACTACAGTCTCACGTTTTACAGAATTGTTACATGTGACCATTATTACTGTTGTTTTCTGGTTTGTATTCTGTTTCCTGGCTTTTGCTATGTGCTACAGCTTTTGTTTTTCAAATGTCAGTAAACCGTTGGGTGCATTGCCAGTGACACAAAACAAGAACATGGTATTAGAGAGTATAAGCTTTACCCACTCCCCAGTTCCTTACTGTTTCTTTGTGGTTCCAGCCACCTGGCCTGGAGGTTCTATTCCCCGTGCTGGGTTGTTGATTTTTTTTTTAAAGGAAGGCTGGAATCAAGCACAGTAGACTCTCTGGAACACATGGAATCCTGCATTTCCTCCTCTAGGCTGGATGCTTACATGGGCCCTGTGTTAACAGAAAGGTGACCCTGACAATATGGTGGTCCCATTCCTTGGTTGACTGAAAATACAAAGATTTTTCTGCATGAAAAGCTGATAATTGAGAATTAAATTATTTGACTAAGAAGATAAACAAATAAAAAAATCTCAGCAATCACATTCATGGACCCAGGAGAGAGAAAATTGTTAAAATATTCAAAACAGTGTTCACGGAAACCATTTTTGAAAATGTATGTTGCTTTGTTTGCATTCCCTCAAGTACATGCTTATTGCGCAAATTACATTTTCCTCTCCCCGCTATGTTTGTACCAAATAACAATTCAGCATCTTCCTACTGTGAAAAATCAGGTTGATTTAATACAAAACAATAGCACGTCTTTGTACATTAAGGCCTGTGGTTTCAATTCTGAAGATATAATTATCAGGCCCCTTTTTTTGGACATACTGTTGCTTGGGGGGGGCTCTTTCAAGTAGGCATTTGTCAAATCAAACAGTTACCACTGATAAAACAAGACTCAATCCTTTAGGTGCAGAATCCAGGATTTGTCTTTCATTAACACATCCATAGTATATTTGTTGCTTTGTTGAACAAATCAATTGCATGACATGGAAATTTGATCCTGTGGGTCTCTATCAACTCCAGCAGCATAAGGAAGCGGTTACAAAATATTTAAAGACAGTGCAAGTAAAACTGTATTATAAACTCATTAGCACAATAAGACATTCACCCCACAACATGTGCAATTCATTGAAAAGTACCCCACTCCCCAAAGCACTAGCAGAAAAATTAGGCAGAGAGCACCATTGTTGTCCATCAAAAACCTAGGGGGGGGGAACGTAGGTTTTTACCTGGCACTGAAAAGTTATCCGCAAAAAAATCCAGAATTTAAGAAATCATTTTGTCCTTAATATGGCAGTAAAAGACTTAGTAACACCAGTTGTGTTTACACTCTCAAGGCTTATGGTTTACCAAGGTGCTGCTGATTTAAAGTTTTTGGACTTTTCCTGAATGTTCATGCTAGCTGTGATCTACTAAACATAAAATCCCAAGGTAATAGTATATGAGGTGGCACCTTCCATATGTTGTTGGACTACATCTCTTATCATCAGCTATGCACAAGATTTTGGTCCCACTGCTCATCCATTAAAAAAAAAAAAAACAAGTCGGCTGGAATGTAAACATAGTTGGGCAGTTCCAAGGGTGGTGGTGTTAGCATTTCAAAATTCAACATTTGAATTCAATTGTTAGACATATTGGTCAGAGTTTTGTTGTAGCCTCAATCCTGTTGGCCAAGTTAGACTGGGGCCAAGAGTGATTTCCCAATGGGAGCTCTGATGTGATGAAAGAAATCCATGATGAAGAGATTACTTCCAAGACACTAAAGATGCTGTGTGATATCCAACTTTGCTCATACCCATTGATATTCAATGGATTCAGTAAATTGACTGATTCCAATGGAACTATTCTGATGTGACTTTGTTGAACATCATGACTTATGTCTGGGGAATTGTTAGTATTAGGCTAAGTAAAAACATATGCTTAGTGGGTTTTTGTTTATTAGAGTTAAAGAATTCTTCCCATTTAACTTACCCAATAGCAGTTCTGGTGTATTTTTTAAAATCTAAAAATAATAATTGCTGCATGTATTCTCTCTCTCTCTCTCTCTCTCTCTCTCTCTCTCTCTCTCTCTCTCTCTCCCCCCCCCCCCCCCGGCCATGGTGATTTTTCCTGTTTCATTTACAGTATTCTGTATTTGGCCAAATATCTTCCAATTACGAGTTGGTTCGTGTACAGAAAATAACTAATGGCCTGTTCCTACCACTAAAATATACTGCCACTTATGTGGCCACACAATTAAAATAAAAGCTATAGCTCAGGCTTAAAATCTATGCAAATCTTTATGAACCTATTAAAGGAGAACTACATCATGGGACAAGCCAGTAGACTTAATAGGGAACAGTTTTTGGATGATAAAGCAGTTCAACATGCTTTAAAAATTACACTGGGTCCTTAAAGGGGAAAGGAAAGAGGAACTTCCACTAGTGTGGTGTATGATAATAGGGAGAAGAGTGGGGGTTTGTTGTTGTTCTGTTTTTCATTTATTTTAAAAATGCATAGACTACTTAATCAGCAAAATAGCTAAGTGGTGTACATATTAAAATAATTATCAATAAAACACAGAATAAACCAGCAACTTATTAGAAAGAAATATACACAAAATAAATTAAAACATAAATCAGCAAAACATTTAGAATTTATCAATATAGCGCAGATACAATCAGCAAAATGTTTTAAATGAATATACAAAATCTGTTGAGGCCTGCTGAAATAAAAAAAGGATTTGTGTGAGAGAGAGTTCTCAGAAAGAAGTGCGATTTTCAGCAAGCACGTTATGTTTATTCCTCTTTTTCAGGCTGTATCTCTATTTGCATATAATATAATAGGACTCTTGTTAAAATACATACATAGCCCATGAATGGATAAGGGATTTCTTTGCACAGAGGAAGATAAACTTGTGAAGGAGCTGTCCTTCTCCAGCCAAGAACTACCATTTTGATAAATGGGCAACATTAATTCAATGTTTGCCCTTTATTTGTACTTGCACATTGCAACTTCCAGGATTAATTGTGGCCTTTCCACCAAGTAGCAGCGACCAGACCATTACTGCAGTTTCTTGGACTACAAGGAGTGGAAGGAAGGAGTCACACAAACAGCCCTTACCACCTGGTTTGGTGTTTTCGAGTATTGCCATCACAAGATAGCAAGAGGCCATGGAGAAGCAGTGGTGGTAATGGTCTGTGAGAGCAGCTTTTAACTGGGATATGATATTCACCTCAGTGAATTCCCCAAACTAGCTGAGCAGAAGTTAAGCTACTTGGGGCAAGCAACAAGCTAAGTGTTACCCTGAAGAAGATAGCTGAGGAAAAATTTGCATTATGATATATTCCGCATCGGATGTCTTGTTTGTTTACAATGCTTGCAAAAATTGATGTTACAAAATCAACAGAGGGAAAGCGTGCCAAACTGCCTGTAAATAATTCAAGCAGCTGGCAGAGTGCAGTTACATGGGGACTGTGAGCACTTAACATTTTGTTCCATTTTCTGTCATCTGCTTTAATATGGTTGTAGAGTCTTGCCGCCTTTTAAAATATGGATCTCCCAGGGTTGTCAATTCGTATTCTTCTTTATCACACATTTTATTTATCCTACAGTGAGGGAAGAGCTGGAGGGTCATTTCAAAGCAGGTTCTCATGTAGGACAAATAAGTGTGTGTGTGTGTGTGTGTGTGTGTGTGTGTGTGTGTGTGGAAATGCTCAGCCAAACTTTATCCGTGTTTTTAGTGGGAACTAGCATCCACAGGCTTTCTGCCAATTTGGCTTGCAGGCCTAAAGGCACATATGTGATAAAAAGAAAGGAAGGCACATGAGGTCATTATCCAAGAACTCCACAAGGGACCAATGTGTCCTGTAGAACATCTGACTGCTCTTGGCTATTTCCAGCATATGGGTTGGGCAGAGGCGATATGAGCTCAGTGACAAATTGTTTTAGCTGGTTTCACTTGGCTTCTTCTCAGGTGGCTTCAGGATGCTCATCAAATTGTCCAGACAGTTCCAGTTCTGGAAACAGGACATCTGACTCAAGTTGTGCTCCAAGCAACACTTCCATTAATGAAAGGAAGCCAAAACTTGAAGTTGTGCCCATAAATCAATGGCTGGGTTTGCTGCTGTTGCTTCTGCTGCTGCTCAGGATAATTTACCGAATTGATAGATAAAGTGATCAGGTGTGTTGTGCTAGCCCATTCATTTTTCAACATTTCAATTCTCTTGCTGAAGCTTTATAAGTCCAGATTCTGTGCCATGGTAGCTTAGGCATCCCAAAGCAGTTGAGGGCAAGTGATTATGCCCAAACACACCAAGCAGATTCATTAGATGAAACATTGGGATAAGGGTTATATTTCTTAATATAACCAACTTGGAGGATCTGCAAACCTAACTAACCAAATTGACCAAATTCAACTATCTGTCAGTATTGTAGTGTCTCATTCTCACATTGCATAATGTTGCGGGTTGCCTTTAATTACTTAATTGATGCATGAGTATGGGAACTATTTAAATGTCTCCTCCCTCTCTCTCCCCTTTACCCCTCTGCTGAAGAAGATGGATGTGAGAGTTGTCTTGCTGTTTGCTTTATAAATAAAACCTTGGGTGTTACTTTCCAACCACAGTTGCTTCTGCTGCACTTTGCTGTAAAAGACTGAGTTTGCTATCTGCAAATGGGCTATTAATGCTCACACTATCATGGGTAGGTGAGGATTTTGACTAATCCTGCTAGGGTTGGAACCCCTCCAGACCCCTGGGTATATGATACAGCTTTGTTTTAAACAGAATAGCAGAGGACTCGAAATAGTCAAGTAGAGAGAACACAGAGCAACTCAGAAACAGAATCTTAAAAGGCACACAGATGCAAGTATAAGGCAAATACTGTGTGCCATTCACACCCATATATGTACACAAACATGCACATATACCTATATCTAGTATATATCTTATCAATGTAATCTATTTCACATGTAACTTGATCTATTTCTCCACACTAACGATATTGATGATATGCTTCATGGCATCAAAGGAAGACTTAAGAAAATAGCACTTCCTTAAAAAAGCAAAAAAGAAGAAGCAACATTTGCTTACAATCAGTTTGCTCCCTTACAGCTTTAATGTTTAATTATAAACCCTTAAACACAGTATCTTCATTTTTATGTCCATTACCACCAAAATCAGAAAGACTCATGAAGGTCAAATTCCAAAAATGCAGTAGACACACACATCAAGAAGTTTTAGCTAGCCACAGTTTCTTGGGACAAGTTCCCACATTTAAGAATTTGTTTGCCCTTAACCCTTGTACATTTTTACTGAGAGAACCACTGGTGTAAAAGCAGCAAATGTGAAATGGCTGTATTTTAGTGTTGGAGCACATGCTCTGTATGCAGAAGTTCCCAGGCATCTCCAGCAAGAGCTGGGGAAGATTCCTGTCTGAGATCCCCTACCAGTCAGTGTGTACCAGGCATGGGGAATCAGTTGTCCTCCAATAATTTCTGATTCCAGATCCCATCAGCCTCCCCCAAAATGTCCACAGATCAGATTCCTCATCCTTTATGTAGGCAGTTGCTGAGAAAGATGGACCAATAGTTTGATTCATTATACAGCAGTTTCATATGCTCAACTGCAGTATAAAGCTATTATGACAGCCCCACATTTCATGCAATAATCGTGTTTAGTGTCAGTACTGGTGCACCAGGAAATATTGGTCTAACAATGGCATACCTGTGACATGCAACAGCCTAGTAGCTAAATAGGTACCACAGCAGCGGTAGGATAATGGCATTTCCATGTGCTCTGGCTTCTGTCACAGTGTTCCATTGTGCCAGAAGCGGTTTAGTCATGGTGGCCACATGACCCGGAAAGTTGTCTGTGGACAAACGCTGGCTCCCTCAGCCTGACAGCGAGACGAGCGCTGCAACCCCATAATCGTCTTTGACTGGACTTAACCATCCAGGGGTCCTTTACATATTTTTTTACATTGCACCTGCGGCAGCCACAATTGTCACAGACTGGAGCCACTCTGAGTTGAGAACATAGCATCTTGAGTTACGTGCGTAAGAGAGTTTCCAACCTGAGATCAAGCTCCCTTGATGTGCTAAGGGCTTGTTGACAACACATTATCTACCTGACATGATGGAAACATTTGCCTTGTAAATGAACCTGTCTGCCATGTAAGCTTAGCTTTAAGCTACTTTAATTCACTGAACCTTTCATTTCCCCCCACCTTATTTCTGCCTGAAGAAAAGACCAAGAGCTTTGCATTCTGTTTCATCAGCTGGCAGTTCCAGTCTTCCAAGGTAGTTATTATTATAAGCTTACTAATGACAAAATGAGGGATTTGCAAACATATTGACAGATCTGTGGAAAACAGAAGTGGTGGAATGCAGCACCATGTGGTGGAGATAGCACAGGCGAATGTTTACCAGATAGATATTCATATGGCAGGGACTTGCAAAAGGGTCTTCTATTTATTGCTGCTGTTGCATTTCAATCATACCCATTTCAAGTTTTCTTTTTTTGTAGAAATACAGCTTATAGAGGCAAGAATGTTATCTTCATCGTGGAGATGCAGAGCCATCCAGCAACACATTTTTCATCATTGCTAGAGCTCTAGGAACAGTTGAGGCTTTTCACAAAACGTTTCTTTCTTGGGAAAGGAAACACAATTTCCACATGGGGGATTCACAAATATACCCAAGCTTTAATTTCTCTTCCTCTTGCATCTCTCCTCTCCCATAAATCTCTTCAGATGTTTTTGTCATCTTCTCATTTTCCCTCTGAAACTTTGACATAATTTTTTTTTTTGGGGGGGGGAAGTCTGCAGCAATCAAAGCAGGATGTTTATAGATTCCATGTTTTCTTTATGGTACAAATCAATCATATTGATATGTTTGCATATACAGCTTCCACCTTGAAAAAATTAATCCACATACCCTGCAATAAGAAGCAACAACATGCAAATGTGCATTGCGATTCATATTTTCATGAGAAAATTGTTACCATGGCAAATGCTTTGTGTGTGAAATGCTGCAAATTCAACAGAGAAGCCCAGAGAAGCATAATGTTGTTGACTGTCTGATTCTCAAATATGGGGTTTCCTATTGAATTTATTACTATAGCTTTCAGGATGAAATGTAAATGACATTTTAAATTCTGAAAAGAATTATTATGCAAGCAGTCACTTCAAAAAAGAAGTTTCCAATCATTCTAGCCTTAGGATGAAAAAAGTGAAATTTTTGTCATGTTAAAATGAGCAAGTTTATAGTGTGTAAAGATTAAAAAGTAATAAGGCTGGTTTTAATTCTGAGGGTTTTGGTTGTTGTTGTTTGTTTAAATGAGGCCTATTCATTCTTTCCCACTTAGCTTTTCCAGTTTATGTCACAACTAAGGCCCATCTCCATATCTGACCTTACAAGTATACAGATTGTCATACTTAAAGTAGATCCGCTGAAATTAAGTTAATCACGTCCACTTATTTCAGTGGGTCTACACGAGTATGACTCATATTAGATATAACCCAGAGATTCTGGCATGAGACTCTTCAACTCAGGGTTTGAGCCTCATGTTGTGTGAAAGATTCCTGCATTGCAGAGAATTGGGCTAGATGACCCTCATGGTTCCTTCCAACTCCACAATTCTATTATTCTCTGATTTTATGTGTTTCCATGCATATAGACATGCAGTTCTATATAGATGATCTTGCATGGTGATGAATGCAAATATGTATGTTCTTCAAACACTTGCCCCTAAAACCACTTGAACAGCTTTGCTGTACTGTACCTAATCTTAGAAGTGAAAAGTCCACAGATTGATTGCTTCCTTGCTATAAATTCACACAATTCAGACCAAACTTGATTAAAAATCCACACACTTTCTTTGCTTAATCATGATTTTTTTTTTTTTTTACTTCACCAGTCAAAACCTCTGGGAATGGAAAGCTGCTGATCCTCCAAGTTACCTTGAAGTTGCATCTTGTCTTTTAACTAGGAGACAGAAAGCAGAGGAAGAAACTACAAACACAGATCAAAAGGGTGATAACAGCATTTTTTTTAATGACCTAATTCCTGTACCATAGCCAATAGTTTTATATGAGGAATGATCAGCTGAAAGAGTTCCACTGGAAACAAAAATGGTTTCCATCATTTTATTCTGCCTGAAGCATTAAGAATACAAGTGTTGGGTACCGTGTTGCACAACAGGAGTTGTGTAAACTGGTGAATAGTCTAGTCATTTGTTCATAAATGTGATTTGGAGCTATATTTTAAAAAATGAAGTTACCTGTAGATAGTTTCTACATTTTCTAAAACTTCACATTGGCTGGTGTATGTGTGTGTGTGTGTGTGTGTGTGCGTGTGTCAACACCTTTCAGATTTTGGTCCAATATGTTATATTACTCTTTTAGCCTTCAGATCTGATTTGAATAACTTTGTTAAGAACGTTTTTTTAAAACAAACAAACAAACAAAAGAACTCCATCAGATTAAGTCCACACCGCTTTCAATCTTTTGTGGATGCCGGGTGGGTTACACTATTAAAATTCACTGATTGTAAACAAAGGGTTGTGTCCCCCCCCCCATCTTCTGTTTGCAATCAGATTATGACAGACCCATTATTGCTTATGCACATTTTGTTTTGCAGCATGTGTACAAACATAAATGAATTGCTACGTGAGCTATGTTTAATTGGATCTGTAGCAGTCATTACGCAGAAAAGTGTCTGGGAGAATGTGTGATGCAAAAGGGTTAAACTATCACAAGAATGTAGATCTGAGAAGAGAATGAGAAAACTGAACATCTGTTGATTACAGAACATCAATTGATGTAAAACATGAAAACATTTTCCTTGTTTCTTCATGGATAAATATCAGGCAAATTTACAAAAAGTTTAGTGGCTTCAGTAAACTTTCTAGATTTATTTCTGGCCAATATTGGAAATTAGTGGGATGGTAACATTCAAGTCAGATTTGTGCTTTTGTCAAATTTCTGTCAAAGAGCTAATACAATTCATTTTACAGATAAACTCATAGGAAATGTGTGGGATTTTTTTTAACACCAAGTCCTCTCAGATACTCACTTTTACATCAAGCGAGTTGCAGCGCAGCACAGCAAAGTGCAAAGAGAGTGTCAGGTAGACATCTAATGTATTGGACTGTGTACACACCATACATTTAAATCACTTTTAAAGCACATTGCTGCCCCCAAGGAATCATGAGAACTGCCATTTGGTAAATGTGCTGAGAATTGGCACTCTGTGATGAGTAAACTACAGTTCCCAGAATTCTTTGCAGGGGGGGAGTAATGTGCTCAAAATGTATGTGGTGTGTAGAGCCTTCTTCTATTTTATCCTATTGGTCATAGTTGACATAGATATTTTTTTCCTGCAGGAATAGCTAGAAAGACAGTATGATTCTCCATATTTTCAGAGTCTTTTTTGGTCTTCAGAGAAGCGAGGATTTCACTGAAGGGCTAAGTCTTTGAGCTAGGAGTTTCTGACAGCCAACATCTGAGCAGTGAATTAGAGTGATGCATGGCAAAACAGCATTATCATAGTTGCATTTTCAAAAATAGCAAGTCACTTAGCATTCCATCTAGGAGGGTGATTTTGGGTTCTCCCTCTCCTAACCGCAGCTTTCTATATCACCAAGGCTGTCTTCTTGACATTATCTGGGAGAAAGATGTCATTGCAGAAATATCATCTTTTATTGGTTTAGCATCAGATTATGAACAAGGTCTTTATTTTTCTGAAGGTATCATTGGCTGGCATCTGTCTGAAAGGCAAATTAGGCACAGGCTTGTGACAGAGGGAGACTCATTAATTGTAGCAGCCATTTTAGCCATGATTCATGGCATTAATGAGGGGGTGATAGCGGCTGCTCTAGAAAAGTTTATGAAGGGGTTGTGTGCCCCTTCATCTTCCTATCAATAGGGGCTTTTCTCCCCACATTCATTCACTTCAGTTAACACATAAATAATGGGGAGAAAATGCAGGAGGGCTCCTAGAGACAAATGTTATTTTTAGAGCTTAGCACTAAGGGGGGGGGAATCAAACTGAAGAGCAAATCAGTCTACATTATGCAAAGCTTTGAACTATTCATTTTAGAGCCAGCAGCCTTCTCCTCCATTACAGTAATTCAACATGTAAACAAATCTAGCACACTTTTAAAAATCTTTTTTTAACCCAATATCTTTTTTACATATGGTGCACTAAGTAGCTGTTACTTAATTAATCTTGAATGTTATTGGCAAGTAGTTTACATTTGTTTTCAACCAACTTGTATTATTATTATTATTAACCCAATAGAAAGAAGAATTTGCATTTTATACTATGCCATCATTTAGGATCTTGTTCATTACGTCTGAAGCAAGGCAATTGATGAAAGTGTGTGGAAAAGGGAATATTTTATTTCTGTTTTGATCAAGAAATAGTGGCATGCAATAAACACGAGTTGCCTAATGTGTACACATTAAATGGTGGTTTTGCCTGTTCAGCAAAGTACAATATGGCTGATTCCTCCAATGTTAGTTGACTAGATTGATTACTAAACCAGACCAACATGTCAAACATTAATGCATAAAAATTTCTTCACAGCTGACCTAGTTGTCTTTTTCAATAAATGCTAAATGTTCTGTATAGCAGAGAAGATTCCACATTCTCCCCACCTCAAAAAGTTAAGGAACACTCTTTCCATTCGTGAGGAAAGAGCTGCCTCATTCCTGAGATGCATCTGTCTGAATCTGGTGACTTCCTCATCAGGTTACTGGGCAGATTACCAGGCATGCAACTTTGTGTTATAAAAGAGATTAGATTACATGGGCCGTGAGTTGTGATCAGGAAGGAGTGGACTGTTGCTGGACTGTGGAGTTACCAAAACACTTTGAGAGGAGCTCATCTGAAAAGAAGAATTGGACAAGTGACAGAACACAGAAAACTCTAAGCTGCTGCAGCACTATGTGCAAATTGACTTAGAAGTTGTGTGTGGCCTTTGTTCAGCAAGGTCTTGGAGTACAGAAACCCCCTCTGGGACCAGAGGGAGAAAAGCCTTTGTGTAACCAGTATATGGTGTGTAAATATAGTGTTTGTCTTGCATGTGCTAAGTAAAACAACTCTGCTGAAAACAGCAACTGTTTCTTGTTGGTGAGCTTAACTGCTTTCCTAAAGCTTCCACATTGCACACATAGAGAGAAAGATTTATAGGTTGAGGATAAACACAAACCCCAACAAATAATAACAATTTTAAGGCTACAATCCTATACATGCTTGCTTGAGAGTGTGTCCAACTGAACTCTGTGGAGCTTACTTCTGATTGGACATGTATCAAATTGCACTATAAGAGCCCAATTCTAACCAAATCCACTTACCTCCAATGAAGTATCCTTAGGAATAGAGTCTGTTCTTATTTACTGGTTCCTGTTAACAAGTCTCCTATTTCTTAAGATCAAAATATGAATGCAATGAAAAAATCCAAGTGACAGCACATTTCCAAATACATTTATACATTAACTTATTGCCAAAGATCACAAAAAGATGTGATGCCAACGTATGATAACTGGAGCTGTTGTTGCTATTCCTCCCAAACAACCTTCATATTTTATAGGCTTTAAAAGGGCTTTATTGCAGTCATACAATTTAATAATAATAATAATAATAATAATAATAATAATAATCAGCAATATTTGTTTCCTGGACCATTGGTTTTGTTTCCTGGACTGTTGACTGTTGGTTTAGTTCATGGTATATAATAGAGTCTGCACACAAACTGGTACAGTGTTTATTTTTCCTCAGTATTTTCTAGACATGTATGCGTTTACATTTATCATTATCCCCTCTCTGTATTGCTAAGGCTTTAAGTGGCTTTGTAGCAGTTTCCCTGGCATCATTTTCTTTTCATATAAATGTCATGTTCATCATTTGTTATCTCTGTGAAAAAAACCTCTGCACTCCTCAAGGAAAGGGAATGGACAGCAGCTGAAGAGGGACTCGAAGGACAATGTGAACCATTTGCCCTGTCAGAAATTTTGAGTCTTGAGCATAAGCTGTTCACTTTCACTTCCATATCTACTCCTCCCTAATCTTTCTGTCTTAGAAACCCTCTTGCTCTCTCCATAATTTGTAAGCATCACCAGTCACAAATGCCCTGCAGCAAACTCTTTCCCCTCACCCATTTCTTAAGTTTGAAGAGTGTGCCCCAAGAAGCAGGCAAGAGTTGAACTAACAAGTGCCACGCCATCGTCCTTCCTAATCAACTGTATTATAGCCAAGATTTGACAGAATCATTTCACTTCCTGGGAGCTGGCCTGATTCCATACAGATGTCCTGCTGCTCTCCCTCAAGCAGGAATCAATATGAGAAAGACACATTAATAATGAAAAATATTATTGGCATGGTGTTGTTTTGAGAAACTAACCTCCAGGCTGAACTCAGGTCATATATTAGTTAGAATATGCAAGCAATTTCTGAAACTCATAGGGGCAGGAGGAAGAAATTGGGATTGTTGACGGTTTCTTTCAGACATGGAGGTCATCCTGCACACATGTCACAAGTTAATTGAAATTTCTTGCTGAAGCGACGACTGCTCACTTCTTTATGGTTGCATGCATGAGTTTCAGTCAGGAGAGGAAGGCTGCACAATTTTGGTGTAATGAAAGGTTCTGGTGAGGTAGAAGAGTCCAGATATTGGCTCCCTGGAGAGAAAGCCCTATTAAGAGGAGCCTTAACAGAACGTGGTGCCTTTGACTCCCCCTTCAGCTATTGCCCTTAAGTCCCGCTTTGTGAACCAAATGAGTAAAGCAGGCAAGGAAACTTCACTTCATCTGCCTCTCTTACTCACTCACCCTTCAGTACTCATGTATTCTTTCCTGCAATGTATTTTCTTTTTAAAAAATTATTGGACAACAGAACAAAAATAAAAATAAAACATTGAACAACAAAAAATTATTGAACAACAGAAACAGACAAGATGTACAAAGAAAAAAACAAACAATAACAGCCAAATAATACAAGCTCAGCACAAGGAGTTATCTCTTTCACTGTACAAGTTGTCTTTTCCTACCCCATTTGTAATTTTATAATTGCATTCATTGCACTCACTCTTAATTCTTGATTTTTCTTTTGACCTCATTATCAAAAGTGCCAACATATATTCTGACTGTTAATCATTGCTGCTATCCTAATTAGATTACTTCTCTAGAGTTTTCTAGCAGCTACACCAGTGTCTTATTCCCCCCCCCTTTCTCCTGCCTCCACCCTGCCCCACCCTGCAGATATGCAATGGGTGGTATTAAACTAAGTTGTCCTCAGTGTAGACCCACTCAGATCATTGACCATTACAATGTTAGGGCCATTCATTCCAATAGGTCTACTCTGAGTAAAACTTAGTTAACTACCACCCTAAATGTAGCAGCCTTCATTCCTTTTAGAATTATCCTTCCTTTCTTCTGATCTATTTTTATGATCCGCCTTCCCCTGTTCTTCCCTATGAACTATTATAGATCATATTTAAGGGCTCAGGGGACAACCATACTATGTCCCAGGAAACAATATGACATGATATCCTAGCAGCATATTCAGAGACATCCTTCTGGTTCCCCATCTTTAGGATGGGTCACACACACAAACACACACACACAAGTTTGGAAAACATCAAACATTCCATGTCTTCATATTTTCCTTTCTCTGTTCCCAATACAGACATACCTCGGGTTGTGTTCGCTGTGGGTTGCGTTCGCCGCAGGATATGAACGCGCCAAACCAGGAAGTACCGGAACAGGCATGCGCAGAAGCACCGAATCGCAACCCACGTGTGTGCAGACATGGTGCTGCAGGTTACAGACACTGCGGGTTGCGAACATGCTTCCCGCACGGATCACATTCGCAATCTGAGTGTCCACTGTACTGCCAACTTCATCTATCCCAGAGTGCAGTCACACTTTATCTATTGTATATTTTATTCTTGTCAGCTGCTTTGAGACCTATGTGGTAAAAAAAGAGAGAGTGATATTAAAGGGGGGGGAATAGAATAACCAGATAGCAAGCAAGGATAAGGAATAACCATTTTGGGTGGTATGGCTTGACAGTGCCTATTCATATTCTGCAGTAGTTTCTCAGTTCTTTTCTCTCCACTTCTCCACTCTGCCTCTGCTGCTTTCCTTGTGTCAAAACCAAATATGGTTTTTAGTAGACATTTGGGGATTAAAGCTTCAGAAACATCTCTTCATATATGTTACCCCAATGGGACAATGTTCCAGGTAACCAGGATGTTCTACCCAGAACTAAACTTCACAACTTAACATTACCTGTAAGGGTAGTTTTATGTAGTGTAAAGAAGAGGATTAACACATGGTTTCAAATAACCACTATGCATGTCTCTGGCTACAGACATTCTTTTAGGATAGGCCCTACCCGCATGGTTGGGTCACCTCAAGAAACCATTTTGTCACATTTCTCCACTTCATGAGCAGTGAAGTTCTCTTCCTTCAAGTTACCTTGGTTGACAGACCAGGCTACATTGACTCTATCTTGACTCTGGACCCATTTCTGAAGCTAATTGGATGTGTGGATTCATTCTGATTATTCCATTGGTTGAACATAAGTAGAGTCCTGTTGGATCAGACAAGGGCCTAACAAATTCAGCATTCTGTTCTTTTTATTATTATTAAAGATTTTCTTTAAAGTATGTGCAATGTCTCTCTCGTATTTTTTCCATGTAACATGTTTACAAATCAGTTCATTTGTTGAGACATTAAGAAGAAAAGGGGGAAGAGGTGGACGGGGTGGGGAGATGGGTGGGGGTTGGGTTGGGTGACGATGTTTCTATTTTACTTAATATATGACTAACCAGTAGATGTCTGTAGGAAGCAAGGAAGCAAGTCCTGTGCACAACAGCACCATCTTGCTTGGGATTCTTAGCAACTTTAGTATTCAGATGTTGCCCTCAGAAGTAATACAACCATCAGTGAACTTTAGTAACATTTAACTCTCAATAGTATCGTTTTTTTGAATGTGAGTAAAGCTTTGTCCTGAAAATGAGCGTAAATGCCGGTAAATGGCTTTAAGCTTCTATTATATTTCTGTAATTGGTCTCAGTTTAAATGCTTGTTTTCTCCCAGAAACGTGTTCATGTTCTCATAATGATGTGGTCATCTCCATTTTATTCAATATAAGCAGGTTATTCCCCAGTCCCATCTACCCACTGATTGTAAATCCACTGGTAAAGACAGCTAATTCCCAGGAGAAGGGAAAGCCCTGGTGGGTAGCAATGAAATGCTTATCATGTTCATTACTACCTGTGGTTCACTGCTTAGAGCAAGAAAATATGTCTAATCCTATGGGGATCTGGTTAAATTCCCATCCAGCTGCCACATCTGAAAGCGTGAAAATGCCTTTGCTGGCAGAAAAAAAATAACAGCAGGAACACTAAGAATCATCTCCCTAGACATACAAAAATATTGCCAATTATCTGATTGGTCAAATGGGTGTTCTGTTGATGGAGGGTAAATTATATTATTTCTTGATTAAAACATTGCATTTATTCTCCATTTATTCTCTCTTTGTAAGGACTGAAAACTACAGTGAGCCCAGAAGCTGAGATTTCAGAGAAGTTGGGCAGGAAACCATCCAGATCAGGAAGTCTGTTAATAACATTTGGCCTGATGGGTCAAGTGGAATTCTGGGAAGTGCGGTGGGACTGTTCTGTTTTAACCTGTTAGGCAGAAAAGGATAGTTTGCCTGCAGTTATTCCAACTAGGCATGGTTCAAATGCTTTCATATTGCTTTGTGATTTGTTATCATACTTAACTGGCAAATTTCTACATTAGAATATCTGCTCCAGGGGTGGGGAACCTGTAGCCCTCCGGGTGTTACTGGTCTCTAGCTTCCATCATCCCTGTCCATTGGTCATGCTTGCTGGGACTGTTGGGAATCAGAATCTAACAACATCTGGAGGGCCACAAGTCCCTACTGTCATGTGCTGCCTGGAGGGCAAACTGTGTGGTGACCCCCTAAGCTGTAGAACTGCCTTCTCACAGAAGTGAGTCTGGAAACTTCTTTGTACTACAGCTTTTAGGGAACGCTGAAGACACACTTATTTTTTTTGACACAGTTTCATGACCCACCTTATTTCTCTAATTTTAAGTTGTTTTAAAGTGTTTTTAATATTGTGTTTTAATTGTTGCAACTGGCCCTTGGACCCTGAGGTAAATTTACTTGGGGTAAATTGCACGGGTGCCTACTTGAATAAAAATATTGTGGGGGCCCCAAGTAACTTCCCCCACCGCATAATTGATCACAAGACACAGTGCACTCACACTATTTGAATGGAAATGCCCATCAACTTTTGTGGGGGCCCAACCCCCTCAAATAATTTATTGTGGGGTCAAAGTCTCCACAGCCCTCAGGAGTTGGCTCCTATGGTAAACCGTAAATAGTAGTAGAATAACAGTGGTGTTGGTGGTCAATCATCCTGTAATAATAAACTAGCACACACAAGACTTTTTCTTTTTTTTATGGAAATACCAATAAGACATGAAAAATGATCAGGTTTTTTCTTTGAACTAAGCTGGGGGAATCAATTTCATGTTCCTCCTTCTTGAATGTGCCACACTGAGCTTCTCGGTTGTTTGCATGAGGAAAGGGAGGGAATTGGATTTGATTTTGAAGAAACCTTGACATTCCTTTCATACTGAGATGGATGTCTTAGGGACTCATCTTGCCTCACAGAACTTACCCAGCTAGGTGCAGATAGAATGTTACAGTTCAAGTACAAATTGAGAAGCGTTTGTGGATTTTATGGAAACAGTAACGGCATCATTGCTAGTGACCGTTGTAATGGAACAGCTGACTTGCTGCTTGAGAGAAACTTTCGTGTGTTTAATTTTCTTTCATTTTCAAAGGTGATCATATTGTTAATTCCAACACAATATAGAAAGTCACATTGAATCTTAGACAGGAAAGCATTCTGCCCAGTTTAAGAAATCATATTTGGTTCCACTTCAATTTCTGGAGGGAAAGCTAGAAGGTGACATCAAGATTGCAGGGATATCACAAAATGGGACAGAGCAGTTGTGGAATACTCTCCCTCTGGAGTGCCATTCTGCAGTATGACCTGCATTCCACACACATAGAATGTATGATAAGGGGAATGTAAATTGAACATTTAATATGCATCAGAACTGACCATTGTGCATATTCAACAGGCCTCATGGAGAATATGCAAATAATCCTTCAATGTAGAGAAATTTGTACACATTTCCCAGACAATATACATAACCTCAAACAGGCCTTGGCAAATGTGTATACATCAACTGAATTTTGTATATTTTCCAGTCATTATGCATAATCTGCAACAGTCTTTCAGAATGTGTGTGAATTTTGTACATTCTCTGGCTATTATGCAGTTCCCAACAGACCTTGCGGAATGTGCATATCTTGATGGCATTTTGTAACTCATTTGCAAATATGCACATTCTCTGATCAGTACGCATGGTATCCATGAAATATATTTCTCTTTTTTTAAAAAAAAAAAATACTGTTACAAAGTGTGAAATCTTCACTACCTAGATTAGGCTTCTTCAACCTCGGCCCTCCAAATGTTTTTGGCCTACAACTCCTATGATCCCCAGCTAGCAGGACCAGTGGTCAGAGATGATGGGAATTGTAGTCTCAAAACATCTGAAGGGCCGAGGCTGAGGAAGCCTGATCTAGATTGATAATGGTGTGTAACATACATTCCCACTGATCAGCCAAGCAGCAAGAAGTTGGGGTGCTTCAGATAAAGACTATGCAGTCCCCTTTTCATCAGTCTTAGCCATTGCCTGGTCTGCTGAGCAGCACAAAGGGGATTGTAGGGAAAAGACCATTGTAAACCTTTCCTCTTTCTCCCACAGTTATGATGGAAATTGACCCTCATGGTGCTATGATGCTTATGGAAAGGCTAAATAACAGCATGGTGTCAGCCATCATGGGAACTGCAGGGGAGCTTTAAACAGCTGAAAATGTGTTACACAGCAGGGAAAAGAGAAATGGTAGATAAAGATTGAAATGTACCTCTGACAGTACCCACCACCATTCCTGGTGCAGTCAATAGCCAGCTGGGGCCTGAAAGAGGAAAACAAAAATGCTCACTTTAGGCCTCCAAGAGCCAAACAAAGCCAAATTTTGTTTCTGGAATGAACTTCAGACTGAGAGGTGTATGTTAGTTACATGTTTGAATGTTTCACAACAACAAGAAGAAAAACTCCCCCAGCCCACATAAAAGGATGCATCAGGCAGAAAGCTAGGCTCTCCCAAGATTTTCTTTTTCTGTGTTCAGAGGTTTGCTTAGGGTTTTTTTTTCCCCAGGAGGGTACATTCAGACACTCAAGCTTCTCGCTTATATCCCAGATATCCCCTTGATTCCGCTGATTTTTAAAATTGGTCCTCAGCACTACTGAGTGGTGGTAGAGAAGTTATTGAAGTGGGACAACAGGCCTTCAACAAATATCATTCGTATATGTCCAGAAAGGGAATATTTGGCTAAGTTTTTCATTGAAAATTGAGGTTGGATGTCTCCCAGTCCCCAACCTCAGCCAGCTTGGTTTATCAGCCCTTGCTTTCATACATGGAAGCAGTCATCAAAATGTATACAAAGAAAGATCTCCATTGTGAGAGAATAGCCACAGGGAGACAGGTGTGGGCTTTCATTCCAAGGAGATTGACTTGCCTTTTTATGTTTAAGACAAGTTTCAGCTGCTTTATCCTTTAACAGCCTTGCCTGCCTCATACACAACAGCAGATTCCCTATTTTGTTTTCATCACACTCTCTGACAACAGACAAGTTTCTTTAGGGTCACTAGATAAAAGCTTCCAATCTCCTGCTGTTTCTTGGAAATAGAAGTGCCTCCCCCATACCTGATCATTGAAGCAGCTCTGCAGGAGCAACTCAGGGCAAAATATAGCAGACCTCTCTTTCAGTTTACCACTGTAACCTTGAGGAGACAACTTAACAATGAAGTACTCAAATAAGGGCTGAGTCCTACAGCCTCCACTGATAGGTTAACTGCTGGACACATGTGGCAGGAGCTGATGCAGTTGTGTGCCTGTCAGTGCCACTGATGGTGAATGGAGATGGCTGCACAGATTGCCTTTCTGTTTCAGTAAACAACTGCAAGGGCTTAGAAAGCTATTCAAGAATTTGATATAATATTTCTTGCAATGTAGAACACATTCCTCTTATGCTGTGATGAACTGCGATAACTGCGTGCACTTTTTTTGAAAGTGTTTCCCATATAATCTCAGTAACCCTTCAAAACAATCTATTTAACACGTGGATGGGTGATACTGCATATCAGCGTTGGGGGATGAGGAGGTTGAAAAGACTCAGAGGATGCAAATTGATATAAAATATGCATGTGCTGATTTATAGGTATTGATGCAAATTTAGGGGAAAACGACTATAATTTAAAAAAAATACAATACAGCTCTGCATAGTGGGGAAGACAGTGATGTTTTATAGATAATAATAGTTTTATTATAGTTTCCAGCTTAAACTGAAGAAAGTAGGAAAAACCACTGGGCCAGTAAGATTCAATCTAAATCAAATTCCTTATGAATACACAGTTGAAGTGAAGAACAGGTTCAAGGATTTAGATTTGGTGGATAGAGTACCTGAAGAACTGTGGATGGAGGCTCGTAACATTATACAGGAGACAGCAACGAAAACCATCCCAATGAAAAAGAAATGCAAGAAAGCAAAGTGGCTGACCAATGAGGCCTTACAAATAGCGGGGGAGAGAAGACAAGCAAAATACGAAGGAGATCGTGAAAGATACAGGAAATTGAATGCAGATTTCCAAAGAATAGCAAGGAGAGACAAGAGGGCCTTTCTAAACGAGCAATGCAAAGAAATAGAGGAAAATAACAGAATGGGAAAAACCAGAGATTTATTCAAGAAAATTGGAGATATGAAAGGAACATTTCATACAAAGATTACCACAATTAAGGACAAAAGTGGAAAGGACCTAACAGAAGCAGAAGACATCAGAAGAGGTGGCAAGATACACAGAGGAATTATACCAGAAAGATATGGAGGTCTCATACACCCCAGGTAATGTGGTTGCTGACCTTGAGCCAGACATCCTGGAGAGTGAAGTCAAATGGGCCTTAGAAAGCCTTGCTAACAACAAGGCCAGTGGAAGTGATGATATTCCAGCTGAACTATTTAAAATTTTAAAAGAGGATGCTGTTAAGGTGCTGCACTCAATATGCCAGCAAGTTTGGAAAACTCAGCAGTGGCCAGAGGATTGGAGAAGATCAGTCTACATCCCAATCCCAAAGAAGGGCAGTGCCAAAGAATGCTCCAATTACCGCACAATTGCACTCATTTCACACGCTAGCAAGGTTATGCTTAAAATTCTACAAGGCAGGCTTAAGCAGTATGTGGACCGAGAACTCCCAGAAGTGCAAGCTGGATTTCGAAGGGGCAGAGGAACCAGAGACCAAATTGCAAACATGCGCTGGATTATGGAGAAAGCCAGAGAGTTCCAGAAAAACATCTTCTGCTTCATTGATTATGCAAAAGCATTTGACTGTGTCGACCACAGCAAACTATGGCAAGTTCTTAAAGAAATGGGAGTGCCGGATCACCTCATTTGCCTCCTGAGAAATCTCTATGTGGGACAAGAAGCTACAGTTAGAACTGGATATGGAACAACTGATTGGTTCAAAATTGGGAAAGGAGTACGGCAAGGCTGTATATTGTCTCCCTGCTTATTTAACTTATATGCAGAATACATCATGCGAAAGGCTGGACTGGATGAATCCCCAACCGGAATTAAGATTGCCGGAAAAAATATCAACAACCTCAGATATGCTGATGATACTACCTTGATGGCAGAAAGTGAGGAAGAATTGAAGAACCTTTTAATGAGGGTGAAAGAAGAGAGCGCAAAATATGGTCTGAAGCTCAACATCAAAAAAACTAAGATCATGGCCACTGGTCCCATCACCTCCTGGCAAATAGAAGGGGAAGAAATGGAGGCAGTGAGAGATTTCACTTTCTTGGGTTCCATGATCACTGCAGATGGTGACAGCAGTCACGAAATCAGAAGACGCCTGCTTCTTGGGAGAAAAGCAATGACAAACCTAGACAGCATCTTAAAAAGCAAAGACATCACCTTGCCGACAAAAGTCCGTATAGTTAAAGCTATGGTTTTCCCAGTAGTAATGTACGGAAGTGAGAGCTGGACCATAAAGAAGGCTGATCGCCGTAGAATTGATGCTTTTGAATTATGGTGCTGGAGGAGACTCTTGAGAGTCCCGTGGACTGCAAGAAGATCAAACCTATCCATTCTCAAAGAAATCAGCCCTGAGTACTCACTAGAAGGACAGATCCTGAAGTTGAGGCTCCAGTACTTTGGCCACCTCATGAGAAGAGAAGAATCCCTAGAAAAGACCCTGATGTTGGGAAAGATGGAGGGCACAAGGAGAAGGGGACGACAGAGGATGAGATGGTTGGACAGTGTTCTTGAAGCTACTAACATGAGTTTGGCCAAACTGCGAGAGGCAGTGAAGGATAGGCATGCCTGGCGTACTCTGGTCCATGGGGTCACGAAGAGTCGGACACGACTGAACGACTGAACAACAACAACAATAGTTTTATTTATTATATAAAACAAGGGCCTTGAAGTTGCCCATCAACAGTTAGCACCTGGATGGAAGACAGAACAGGCACACAGATTATGAAGCCCAGTTTTCAAATTACACCAGAGGGAGTTCACTCATAAATAATTTTAGGAGGCTGTTGTGGTGCTGGAGTTAAGACGGGCACCAACACAGATATTGTCACATTACATTGTGCATGTTTTCCTTCCACAAATTTGCACCAGTTTCCATGTAGGAAAAAAGTAATGGCCATTGGCTTGAAGTGCAAGGCTAGTCTAAGGTCATCTCCAACATTCCTGCATTTGCTTACACATGGACATATTCAGGATTGCTTCAGCTGACACATTTCACTTGCATCTCAGATAATAATTGGAGAAAAAAACCTATTGACAAGTTGGGCGAGTTCATCAGATCCAAACAAGAACAAATTGGGTTGAACTTGACTTGTCACCAGTCAAAAAAATGAAATATTTCAAAACATAGGTGGATTTTGCTACCAAACATGCACTAACACACACACACACACACACACACACACACTTGTGCCTGCAGAAGTCAAACACAAGCAGGTTAATGCAAAATTAATTGTATGATTTAACCTTATGAAAGGCATTAATTGCAAGCAAGATGATCAAACAACATTGGCCAAACATCTGTTTAAAAATATACAGTTTAGAAATACACGATAGATGCCAAGAACAATAACTTGGTAAAATCCTGTCACTTAAAGTTTCCCCATCAAACTTAGGAATTTGCATTAGATCAATGAATCTTTGAAAAAAGAGATCTGCCATCTGGTACATTTGCTAAAAGAGAGAAGGATAATTAAAACTCATCCTTACCAAATGTGACATAGGCCCCTAAACTCCCATTTTCATACAAATTTGCAAAACAGATGAGGAAAAACGTTGAGTCTTTTGATACATAGGTGCTGCCGAATGCAACTTCAAAGCAAGTTTGTCTGACAAGAAGGTGTTGCGGAAAAACCATACACAGAAAATGGCTCTAAGTTTATTCTCCTTGTAGAATAAACCAAAGGCTCATTATCTTACAAACTCTTGTGCATACAATGTTCCAATCTGAAATATGGTAATTAGATCAAAACCATTTTTTAAAAGGACTAGCACCAATTAGTTTTATTACTGGTATCAGAGAATCAAAACATAGCCCTATTCTCTCTGACAGCTCAGTAGAGTTGTCTGGGGATGCATAATAGGGGAAGGTCTTCTGCAAAGGATTTTCAGCATCCAACTATTATGACCATACCTGCACTTTATATTTAACTCTGTATCATACCAGTTTAAATAGCTAAAAGTACAAAATTGTCCAGCTCTACTCTGTTGTGATCCACTTCAGGACAGACGTGTGCATCTGTAACCTACTCTGATATAGTCCATGAGATGGAGAAAGCCAATAGTAGTAGTAATAGGACTGCTGCTAAATTCAGATTTAAGCAGCCCAATCTGCAGCACAGAAAAACCAATTTTTTTAATGATAGATAATACTTTATTCGGCTATAAGCCCACAAGGTAAAACAATCAATAAATAAAACAGCATTTTACATTCTAAAATATCAACTAAAATATTTCAACGCATAATCTCCTTCGCATTACTTAGAAATGTATTCATTTCCTAGAAATGTATTCATTTTTTGAATGTATTTAGTCCAGAAATATATTTAGTTAAGAAAAGCAATGGGGGATGTAGTAGAACAATCAAAGTTTAAGCTAAGCAACATCATAAACACATAAATGTACCACATATTTATTTTGGCTTCAAAACCTTGATGTGGGTAACAGCAGATACAGGCCTGGAGATCTGCTTCCAATGCTCAGCAAGATGAAGCAGTGGTGTGATTTGGTAGAAAGCGGCTTTCCATGTTTCTTCTTCTCTCACTTTCTCATTAAATGCAATTCTCCACATTTCTGCAGCAATTTGTGAATTTAAAAAATCCTCATGAAAACACTCCAGCATTTTAGTGTGCATTTTTGCATGATATACACATTTTTGCAAGCATATATATTTTTATACTATTTTCACTATTGTATTTGTTTTATGCACAGTTTCCCTCCATATATGCAATTTTGGAAAACTGAATTGCAAAATTCAGATAAATAGGAATTTCAAAGGATGGATATGTTTCAGTTCTTATGCTGTTTCAGGAAGTGGAAATTTGATAGATTTGCTTTTAAATGTAAACTGAATTGAATTTATCTTCCATTCCCACTTGCAGGTACAATACAGGTAGTCCTTTGTTCCTGAAAAGCTTGGTATCTGTTTTCTAATTGGATAATTTCTAGTGGAAAACTGGGTCAATCAATTCAGATTACAGATGGAGGTTTACACCTCTGGGGCCAGTCCAACAATTAGGCAAAGTGATGCAGCCACCTGAGACAAATGAGGCCAAGGGACAGGGAACAGCAGTGATGCGGAGTAGAGGAACAAAGCTGTATGTCCATTGGGCTCTGCCCTCTCCTAAACTAGCCTGCTGACCTCAGATACAACAGTGTATACTTTCCCATCTGCAGAGTTTAAGTAATATTCCAGTCTGGCTTTTGTACATGGAAAGGAAAGAGGGACCATATTGCCCTTTGCTCGACCAGCAAAATGTCTTTGAACAGCTTTGCTCCTCGCAAATAGAAAGAAAACATGTCAGGGAAAAGGGTGGTATTAGAACTTTGCCCTGGCCTCTAGTTTTCTGTGCAAGCATTTTGTGTGTGGAATGATAAATTTACCATAGATTTCCCTCACAAGGTAGAAGAAATCTGCTCTCACCGGGAGAAGATGCATTCAAACATATTATTCACCTTGTGAAATTAACATAGTGGGGAAATTGCATCATCTTGAAAATCAGTCCATAGCAAGCCTATGTATGTGTTTGTGTGTGTGTAAGTGAGAAGAGTTATTCTATTTTTCTTCTTTTTTATTAAAAAAAACCCAGTCAATCATATTGATTCACTATTTCAAAAAGTGTTCAACTGCACAATTTAGAACACACTTTACTTCTTGTTCCATGCACGATGCAGACAACTCTTGGTGCCAGATAAGGTGTCATTTTCTTAAAGAAATATAGAAATTAATAGGGGAACTGTTCTAAATACTGTCTAAAGAACATTAATTTGACACAATGGAGAAGAAAACAAAACACAAATATCCCCCCTGAGCAGATGGCATTTAAGAAGTGGGTGGTCAGGAGAGTTTTTTAAAATGTGTGCAATGTGGGAAGTTAATATATTGTTCTTCACAAGTATATCTCATAATTTTTAATCTATTGACGTTTATGTGAAATACTATTGAAATAATTCAGTCCCATTCCCAAGCCTCCCCATCAAAAGAGCTGACGGGCAGGATTTAAATGGTGGGGATTTTAAACCTCCCCCACCCCTTCTGAGGACGCGGGTGGCGCTGTGGTCTAAACCACAGAGCCTAGGGCTTGCCAATCGGAAGGTCAGTGGCTCACGGGGTGAGGTCCTGTGTTCGGTCCCAGCTCCTGCCCACCTAGCAGTTCAAAAGCACGTCAAAGTGCAAGTAGATAAATAGGTACTGCTCTGGCGGGAAGGTAAAGGGGATTTCCGTGCACTGCTCTGGTTCGCCAGAAGCAGCTTAGTCATGCTGGCCACATGACCCAGAAGCTGTCTGCGGACATACGCCGGCTCCCATGGCCAGTAAAGCGAGATGAGTGCCACAACCCCAGAGTCATCCGTGACTGGACCTAACGGCCAGGGGTAACTTTAACTTTACCTTTTACACCCCTTCTGTTTTGTGTGAAGTCTTGCCTGAAGAAGAGTTCTGGAGCACTCAAAAGCTTGACACCCTTTTGTGCCATTTTGGTTGGTCCATAGAAAGGTATTGCCCAATTGCAAATTCAGGGGCCCTCACCCTTTATGGACCAACACAGCTATCTTTGTTTTGTAACATCCTAATATTGCTTCAGATATCCCAGACAAATTTCTTTTTCCATTTCTCAGCTTACTATTAGTTACTAAAAGCTTACTTTAAAAAACCCAACACCTTTCAGTACTTTTCAAATATATTTAGGCTTTGATGTGTCTTTGAGGGAGAGAATTCTGTAGGAGCATCTCCTGAAAATGACATTTGTCATTTAGAGTGGTTGCACATTATTGGTAAGAAGGCATTCTCTGGCAATCTTCACAGGTACAATAGTTCAGAGAGAAGGAAGTGAACTCTTGTCAACCAACAGTCAGGGGTGAAACTGTCTATCAATTTACTGCAGGGAATGGGAGAGGCACAACAAAGGCTTGTGGGATTGTGAAGTTGACTTGTACTGAAACATGCTATTAGCCCATTTAGCCTAGTACTGTCTCCTCTTGAGTGACAAAAATTTTCTACATTCTCTCACAGAGTTCTTTGGCAGTTCTGCTTACCCAATTCAGGGATGGGAAATCTCAGGCCAGTGGGGAGACTGTATACCCCCCAACCATCCCGTTTTAAGTGGGACATCCCAGAATTACAGAAGCCATCCTGGCTTCTGATTGGATCCTGAAATGTCCTCTCTTTTTTTGTTCTTGCATTCTGGCACATGTCAGCTGATTCGCGCCAGAGCACCAGACTATAAGTCACTCTTTTTTTGATCTCGTGAATCAATTGGCTCACACAAGAGCTCAAGACCAAAAAAATGAGCATCCTGGTTTTGATCCATGGGATGTTGGAGGGTATGAGAATGAAGCGCTCTGGGTCTCTCTGCCAGCCCCTCAAGATTTTCCCCAGGCCACAATTCCTCCCCATGTTACTCTCTTTATAGAACTTCATACCCTACTTGAGTATTTTTGCCTTGAACTGTAAGGGTGCCTCTTGACTGTCTGGCCAGAGAACAGAGTGGGGGGGGGGTCTGTAGAAATTAGCCAGCTAGACAAAGGTAAAGCTCATAATATCCATTGCTCCCACCGACTTCTTCCTCTGGCCTCTCCTATTAGCATATGGCTCCCTTGTCCACAACAAGATCACAGGTCATTGGCTGAGAAAGGTTCCCTAGCCTTGTTTTAACTTGGTGTGTCAGGGGCTGAAATACACACTTTCTTCATGCAAAGCCTATGTTCTAATGGTTCACCACCATTTGTATTTTTAAAGCTATCTTGAATGTAGAATATGAATGACATAACAGCTGAATTGCACAGCTGTACAAAATACATATTGAGACATTTCTTGCCAATTCCCCAATTTTTCTTTGAATTAATCTGAGCAATTATCTGAGCAATTCCCTAATTTTTCCTTTGAATTAATCTGAGCAATTGTCTAATTTTTCTTTGAATTGCATCTGAACTTTCCTCTATTGGTGACATCAATTAACTAGATTATCTGGATTTCTAAAATGCAATTTCTTTTTATGAATCAGTGATTACATATTTGATGTTTCCATTGTTAGTTTAAACTTCAACATCTGCAGTAGAAGGATTCTGCGATGCATTCTCAAGGTATTCTTCCACTGAGTTTTGCCTTAATTCTGACTGACCCGTTTTCCTGTACTTAGGCTACTGATACTTTGTTTGCATAAGAGTTGGAGTTAATTGTACTTTGTGTTACCAAAGTCACTTAAATATATCAAATGAAGTCCAGTGAGAAAAGTTCTAATAACAGTTTACTGAGCAAACTGAAGAAAAACAGTGTATCGTTTGAAGGGAATGGAACAGAAAACTTTTGTCATTCTTAGTTTAATATATGACAGGGAGACATTTATCCAAACATACAAAGGAAAGTTCTCACAAAACAACAGAACCAATCAGAGCACATGTGCAGCTCGTACCACTTTTCCTGGTTGCCAACCAACACCTCCCCCTGCCCCGCTCTTGGCTACTTGTCTTTAACACTAACAGAATTAACCCTTAACTTAAAAACTGAATGATCCTTGCCTGTTGCAATTCCAGCACTTTGTACTCCACGCTTACTCCAAGGAATTCGGTACAGTCACTTGTAGACTGCAGAGCCATCCTAAACACGCTTACTCAAGAGTGGAACTCTCTAATTCAGAGGCACTAGCTCCCTAATAAGTGTTGCAACCTTACCCTTACTGCAACTACAGGAGTTGGTTCAAACAGAATAATTTGTCTATGGCTGTGCTTCATGGGAATTTGAACCAGGGTTTGCTACATATAAACTTAACACTAAGTACATCACCACTATCCAATAATCACCATGAGACTGGGGAAGAGTTTACAAATGGGAAAAAACTCTGTGAAACTTTGACTGTGGCTGTTGGGTCTTATTCCAAAGCTCTTACCATCCCCACAGTCTTATTCTTGAAATGCATTGATAAAACAAAGAGCAAGAGGTGCAGGAGGTTGAAAAATCACCCAGATTAAATATGAGACTAAGCCTCTGTTTATTACTGCCCTACTTCTCGGAATTTCGTGGAACTTCAAGATCCCTAAACTGTATGAGAGTTAAAAAGAAATGAGATAATGACAGCTAGAATTGTTAAGTACCAGAATTAAATATGTGATTCCAAGTCTCCGTCATAAATGTTAATATGTCCCTTGAAAGCAGTGTTGACAGCAAGAATATTCTGTAGCCTATGATACTTCTCAATGTAGCACAGAGGTCTTCTACCTGCCCTGACTCCAATTACGCATTTCAGAAGCAATAAATGATGTTTCTGTGTTTCTAGGCAACCATCCACCTGGTTCTCCATATTTCCTCCTGTCCCTTTCATGTGGCAAGCTTCATGGTCACATAAAGCCAATCATAATGTTACAACAGCAATGGTAGAATCAACAGGAGTTCAAGGAAATAGCTTGGGCTTCAATGACGCAACCAAATTTCAAGTTCACCAAGGCAGGTGACATTCGTCAGAGCTATGGGGAGAACACGTGGAAAGGAGGAACAAAGACCTCCACTCATTTATGTCTCTGTAGGAAAATAAAACCTGAAAAATAAATGTGGAGAAGGCTGAAATAAAATACTATATGTTTCCTTTAGGGACAAACATGGATGGTAAGATGTCCAGTCATTGTAAAATGCATTATATAGCTTCTGCAGCATGCAGAAATAGCTTGATCTGGATTCAGGGGCAAGAGTAAAGATTGTTGCCCATTGTTTTGGAGCATGAGTTTATAATAGGTACTAATACCGGGATCTGAAGCTGAAGCTTTTGGGGCACTTGGCAAGTTGTATATTTGGCTTTCTTTGATAAACATGTAGCTGGATAATTGAACAGTGATCCTTCAGAATAAGAATACTTCCTGCCCTCAAGCCCAGCAAGTGAGGTTGGGGGAGCAATTCCAGCCATTCCTGGATAGAGGAAAAACTGCACAGTAATGTGTATGTGATGCTGGTTGGTGGGGACAGAGCTAGCAGGACTGAATAAGCCTGAGTTGTTGGCTGATTCTTGTCTCAGCCCGATTGGCCCTGGTTGATAGAGTCACCTACTCTACACTGCTCCTGAAGGGTAATGAGTGGTGGTATAATGAAATAAATCAGCCTCACAGGTGCAGAACAGTGCAGTGAGGCACCTTTACAAGGAAGGGAGATTCCTGAATGGACTATGAGACCCAGAAGTGGGGAAAGGATCCATTTTGAGGCCCATCTGGAAAACACATCCAAAGTCATGGGGCTTGGGTGGGGATAGAGAGGAGGAGGAGGAGGTAGAAGCTGGTTCCCACACAGATGGTCAGGTTTTTTCCTGAAGATCTTTGCTCACTTAAAAGGTGTGACCTCATTTATCTTGGGATTTGCCTCTTAATTCTGAATTGTGAGCACAATTAAAATGATTCCATAACAGGCCTTCCAGGAAAGGAACCAACGGTTTGCCTACTTCTTTATTTTTGAGACCCTAATACCAGATTAAAGGTAAATGTGTTTCCTGGTCTTTCAGAGGCAAATCAAAGTGAGCAATTTATAGGTTTTGGTTTGAAGTGTTTTGGAAAAACATTTCGAAGGGTTCCTACACCTCTGCCAATCATACATCACAAGCTGTTTCAGGTTGTCAACTAGAATGCAAGCATCACTACTGCAATCAAGAGCACTTTAAGAGATGGTCATTCTAAAACCCCATTGTGGGATTTCCCCTCAGTCATTATCTTCTTTCTTAAAGGCTTCTGGGTACCATGTTTCTTTGAGGGATAATTTCCATCAGTCAGTCACATAGTACAAAGCATAGCAGCAAAAATGTCAGACTGAATGAAGTTGGATGGAAGTCGGCTGAGAAGAATGCATACATTGTGAAGATAGAAGAGACTTAATATTGTGACAGCAGTCCAACAAACTAAGTTATATATGCTATGGCCAATAGGGCACAATGACAGATATCTGTGCTAGCACTGCACCTTGTTGATATCTCTCAGTGTGGGACAATGAATGAGTGTCCCTTAGAGCCAGGTTTAAATCCTTACTCAGCTCACGGCAGTATCTCACAGAACTGCTGTGAAGCTATAATGGAGTAATCCCATCTATGCCACTTGGGAGGTCCTTGATAATAGCTGGGATGCACATATGGCAGATGGATAAATCACAGTTGCTGGGTATTTAATAGATTATAAAGTATTATCAAAATTCCATTCACATTCCACATGACAGTTTAAAATACTAAAACTGACCAAAGGTCCAAAATTAGAAACAGCAGAACACTCTCAGGCTGACTGATGACTGCTCCTGGCTGGGCTTCTTCACTTTGCCTTTTCTCAGGGCCACCGCTGGTTGCGGGGACTGGCCATAGGGAAGGGATGGGCCAGTCAGTGGTCTTATTATTTTCTTTTCTTCATTAAACTCCTAAATGATTTTCTAATCTGTGGCTTCCCTACTTCTGTCTAAGTCTCCAAGCCATGGAGGCATTCACCATTTTCTCAGACTGGGGGTATTTTTCGGGCATGCTTCTGGTTGTGGCCCCTGTGTGTAATTCCCCTTCTGATTCAGAGTCCATGATCTCACCACTGAAGAAGGAGAATATGATTCCAGGGTCACAGCACTTATGCCACCTACACACCAACCTTCATCCCTCTTGTTTCATCACTTGGTGCTCACCTATGTACCAGGGGACCATGCCAGAGAGGAGCAACTATGTCTAAGATCCCTGTTATCTCACTGTTCCACATTAAGACTAGGCCTCAACAGGAGAGCCAAAGCATTTGAGAATCCTTCAGGTTGCACAAGTCTCTTGGGAGGCAGACCTTCTACCCCCGCAAGGGGAACTGCTACCACCAACTTTATCAGGAGATGGTCAGTCCGTGACCTCAGGGTAGCAACTACCACATCCACCAAACCATCAACCAGGTTTCCAGTTTGTTTTTGCTTTGTTTGTTTGTTTTTAAAAATACACTCAAGAGCCTGCCCATCCTCCTCAATAAGTCAGCCCAGGGATGCCATGAAGTTATGAGCTAGTCCTGGCAAAACAACCCTGACCTGATATTGAAAGCTCCCAGGACAATGGTCCTGTTGTTTCCCAACACCTTCCTGGAGACCAGCTCTGTCAGTTCTAGGATGGAGACTATTGAGCAGTGGGGTGAGTGGTAGACCAGCAGAATTCCTACTCAGTATTTCTGGACCAATATCAGATACAAACCCAATGATCCAGCGCCTAAGAACACTAGGTCTCAAGAGAGATGAAACCCCTATAGACAATGGCAACAACTCCCATCCCACTAACCTGTGCTGATGCTACATCCAGCAGCCAAGGGAGCACCGCTGGGTCACATTTGGAGCATCCAGATTGCCCCCTCCCAGGTTTTAGTGAGTCCCCTCACTCACAATCAAACATGGATGCATGATATTCATCCTAGTTTGGCATGGTGTCTGTCAATAACATCACCAGGTTGGTGGGGGGGGGTGTTGTTCACCATGGGACTGACCCAGAAGTGATTAGTGGCTGCAGCTGTCAATGTCTCTTTTCCGGAGTTGGCCAGCTCAAGAACTGACAATAGTTTATTTCCCCCCAGCTATTCCCAACAGGAAGGAAGCTGTTCAACTACCCTGTACTTATGTCTGCCTTGCCAGTGAGAGTCTGGCTGGGCATTGAATGTGATAGACCAACTTCCTTCATTCTCTTCTCTCACCACACCTTATAATATCAGCCTCCCTTAAACACTGCTCGTTTGGGACATTATATCTATAAAGCTGGAGTCCAGTTGAAGCACTATAGAAGGATATTACTACTACTACTACTACTACTACTGAACAGAATCAGAAGAATTCCTTTTGTCCTTCCTGAATCCAGATGTGCTCCTACACTCCTACCCAGTCCTTGCCATGTTCTTCAGAAGGCCAACGCTGTTGCTTTATTTTTAATCTTCAATCACTTTTCAAGCAGTGTGTGCAATACTTGAAAATGCGAACATCATTCTAAGCTGTTCTGATAGATTCTTGGCAAGCAGATGTGTGGGGAGAAAAAGATCAAAACAGAATTCATAATGTGTTAAATTAACAGCATTGTTTGCTCCATTGTTTAGCGCTGGTGAGGAACTTGGGAGGCCCTGGGAAGAACACCACAAGTCAATCATGCAGGTTGGCTTCCCCGCCACCCTCTCCATGTAGCAGTCTTCCCCAATTTGCTGCTTTCCAGATGATTTGGACTATATTTCCCATCAGACCCAGCAAGCAGAGGTGCAATGGCTGAGACTGGTGGGAATTGTAGTCCAAAACATTTGGAGGGTACCAAGTTAGAGAAAGTTGCCACATGGAATGATTCTTCATTCTGCTTTTCTGGAAGCAGTTACACATATGAGGGTGTGTACACACACACACACACACACACACACACAATACACACACAATACACACACACACATATATATATATACACACACACCACACACATTCTATTACATTTGTTGAGAACCACATATGCCAGGGTAGGCAATATGGTAACATTCCAAATGTCATGGGATTCCAGTTCCCATCACCCCCAACAAGCATGGCCATTGGCCATGGTTGGGGTGATGTGAGGAACAGCTAAAGGACACCACATTGCCTATCCCTGCCATATGATATGGAAAAAAAAATCCTTCCATAATAACACTTTTATGCCTGTAGTTCAGTCACCTGGAGACCTCTTTGTATAAAGCGATCGACAAATGCAATACAAATAAATGGTGTGGTGTTTATAAATATATAAAATTATTTCTAAATTTGCATCTGTACATATCAGTTAGGATATGCCATTAAAAAACAACAACACCTTTTTTGATTATGCATTTTCTCTCTTTTTGGGGTGTGTATGCATAAGTAGCCACCCTACAAAGCCTCCATTTCTTCACTTACTAACTTTGCTTACTAGCTGAACAGAACTATAAGGAAGAGATACAGATGAGGCAAGAAACAGAGGTGAGTTTTCCAAGGATTTTGAGAGGGATAGCAAAGTAGAACAAAGCAAGTTGGGAAGGGATTTGCACATGTATCCCCCTGATATCGCCACTAGCAGCTCATGGCTGCTTAGGGACCTTGATCTAAAATATTTGGACTCGATTGATTGAAAGATCTACCCAACTATAAACCCCTCAAGTTTCAACTAGATATTTATATGTATAGGAAGATGTTGGCTTTGGATGCTTTATTCCCCAAATGTCTTTTTCGTTGCTGCTGCTGAAAGAGATTCAGTTGCTAGATGGAAACAAAAAAAATAGACCTCATGGAGCTTCTGTTGAGGAAAAGTTACAAGATTTTAGTCTCCTGCTGCTTCTAAGGAGCCGTAGCTTCCTTCCCATATGTGGCCACTGATTGAGGATGCTCTTGCAGAATGCAGAACTTTAAAAGCAGCTTGTGGTCTTTGAAAGGAGCTTTCTTTAGGCTCATTACATATTCTTTAAATGAATGCATAACCAGTGAACGTGGCAAAGAAGCACACAGATAAGGTGACGTTGACTTAGGAAACAAAACTCCTGGACTTTCCTTATGTTCTTGTTTCTTGCTTCCCTTCCTGTTACAAGCCACCAGATCACTTCAGTTGTGCTTTGCTGAATTAGCTACTTTCACCTGTAATTTAGCTCATAGTAAAATTACCTGTGAATATGTTCCCCCATTGAAATCAATGCAGCACAAGCAGCAGCGCAATCCAGTTTGATCAAACTGAGACATAAACCCCACTGACCTCAATGGCATTTACTCCCAGATAAGTGTGTATAGGATTGCACTCTGTTTAGCCATAGTCACTATCAAAGGAGAATATATACCACCAAAAGCAGGTATATCTTTAATAAGGACAGTAGTCAAGTTTGTGTCAAGCAACCCTTCTACTCAGATGAATTAAATGTCTTAGAGGCCTATCCTGAAATATCTAGAGCCTCATTCCTTCCCGTCTATAAACCACTTTTCTTCTCTGCCACTTCTCTTTTCCTAAGATGCATTACTCATTGCATCTTCCTCCATCATGCAAGCCCAAAGTACCTTTCACACTCCTCTCTGCCTCATTCCATTTTATCTTTAAGTACTCTGCTGCCATCAGCATTTAATTCACCAATGTATCCATTAAATCAGACACCAAATTTCTCATCCCCAGGCTTACTCTGTTTTAAAATGCATCACAGTAATACCAGTTAAAATTCCCAATAAAGAAATTAAATCTAAGACTGATGAGATTGTGTCCTATCTGCTTTACCTAGCCAATAAAAAATGGCATTGCAGAGTTTCTGAAAACATACCAGCTCAAAGGCTAGTTTTGGATCAACTGACCAATTAAAAGAATGCAATGGTCATTTATCAAGGGCACTTGAGAGAGTTTGGATTTGATATCCCGCTTTTCACTACCCGAAGGAGTCTCAAAGCGGCTAACTTCTCCTTTCCCTTCCTCCCCCACAACAAACACTCTGTGGGGTGATGGTGGGGCTGAGAGACTTCAGAGAAGTGTGACTAGCCCAAGGTCACCCAGCAGCTGCATGTGGAGGAGTGGAGACACGAACCCGGTTCCCAGATAACGAGTCTACCGCTCTTAACCACTACACCACACTGGCTCTCACTTGGTTAATCTTGAATGTTACCAGTAAATGTCAGAATCCTTAGGAAATTGAGAGAAAGAGCACAAATCCACTGTCAGTCATTCACATTATCTCTCCTGCTATGACTAGTGGCTAATTCAAACAGTTTGTATGTTGTATGCTGCATGCATGCATGTATGTGTATTATCTCTCTGTGTACATATTGTGTACTACTTTCAGCATTCTTAAGACAGAGAAGCCAGTAAGTTAGTCACAAGACAGCTGTGAGGTTTTTATTTTTTGGAAAGAGGTTATTGTTGCTTTCAGTGAGAGTCCCCCCCCCCAAACATCAAGAAAATGCAAAGCTTTCCTTTGCATAACTCAGCCAAGTTCACCTGGAATGCAAAGGATGTGGAGGTTTCCTTTATATGGAAAGGAAGAGAAAAATACTATTTTCTCTACAGTGTGAAAAATACAGAGGAAAACCTTCATAAACTGACATACTGAAATCCTCCACATCCTGTATTTCCAGTCCTATATCCCTTCCAAATATATAAACACATAATCAAGCACCTCAGTGTTTCTCACATGTCTAAATTTCCTTTCTTAAACACACCAGCTATTTTTAATAAAGAATAGTTAGAAGGAGCCATAATTTAATTCAGTGTTGAGAGTCAGAGGGAGTCTGAATGTGGTGGCTTGATGTACAGGGTAGACCACTCATTTTTTCAACAATTCAGTATCTTGCCAGCAAAGGGGCCTTTAAAAAAACAAATCTCATAAAAAAAACAAATGCCCATGTGTATGTCTTACTCTTCAAATGAACAGCATCTACCCTGTCAAGAAAGAGTGCACTTGCAACATGGGAATTTTAGAGTTTGATGCCACTTCTGTGGACCGGTAGGGGGAGATCACAGTCTGCTGTTACATTTAATTGCTCCCAACTCTGGTGGGCTAATTTTCTATCACTGGTGGTAGTGTGATGGCTATAAAATCTAAATATACACTTAATATATCTCTTAACCAATCTACAGTTTGTCTCGCTGCCAGAATTATTGTATTAAAGATCACTTAAAATGGATTTATCTATCTCGCTTGGAAGGAAGGTTATATGTTGTCCAACCCAATTTTCTCACTTGGCACAGATTGTTTTTGGCTATGCTGATCTCAGGGAATAAGAGATACTTGACTATCCCCTTCTGTTGAAGAAAAATGTACACCAGCTTTGTAGAACTAGAGCAAACCTTTGGCATATTCAGGCTATAAACCCATATGGTTCCAAGCCATCCACAAACTACGGTATCTCTCTACATCACAATGAAACGTGTGGTATGTAGGCCTGTGATATCAAGGTCTCCTTGCACAGCATGACTTCACAGATATACAGGTTCTCAGTATTAAGAAAGATACGATCTCATTGGTAAAGTGCACAGCCAGCTCAAGGTTTTTGTGGGCCCTGGACAACAAGTTTATCAGCAAACCCACTTTGATACCATTCATTTAGCAACCACCCCTTCTTCCTCTAAACCATGGGTAGGCAAACTATGGCCCGGGGCCAGATGAGGCCCAATCACCTTCTAAATCTGGCCCGTAGACGGTCCAGGAATCAGCATGTTTTTACATGAGTAGGAATTGTCCTTTTATTTAAAATGCATCTCTGGGTTATTTGTGGGGCCTGCCTGGTGTTTTTACATGAGTAGAATGTGTGCTTTTATTTAAAATGCATCTCTGGGTTATTTGTGGGGCATAGGAATTCATTCATATTTTTTCCCCAAAATATAGTCCAGCCTTCCCCCCCCCCCCAAGGTCTGAGGGACACTGAACTGCCCCCCTGCTGAAAAAGTTTGCTGACCCCTGTAGTCTAAACACACCACATCCTTCTTTGACACTCCTACCATTTGACTCCTCTTTATTGAACCACAGTCCTTCCCTCTTTAGCCCCGCCCATTTGGCCTTTCTCCCCTTCGGATACAAATCTTGTATAACATGACCTTGCTATAGAAATTAAAATGATACAAACTTTTGAATTTCACTGGTTGACCATTCTTTTGTAAAAGCAACAACCCCGAAACATAGATATCATTTACATATAAGCAGAAAGCATAACATCAATAACACACACAGCCATAAATTCATTCTCTCTCTCTCTCTCTCTCTCTCTCTCTCTCTAACACACACACACACACACACACACACAAGCAATACAGTTAGAAAACTCCAGTTTCATATCACTGCACTGCAACAAACCTCCCTCCTGCAATCCTATGCCCATTTACTCGGAGTAAACCCCAGTGAATTCAATCAATTCTGCAATTCTATGCTCACTTTTGTAGGAGTATGCACAATCAACACAATAGTATTTGCTTCTAAGTAGAAATGCATAAGGTTACATTGTCAGGATTCCATAACAATTTCTCCAATGAAAATAGGGACGTCCCGTTCCACAATATACCCCACACATTTTACTAGATTGCCCCAGCCACTCTGGGCAGCTTCCAACATATATAAAACATAATAAAACATTAAACATTTTTTTAAAAAAACTTCCTTATACATGATTGCCTCCAGACAGCTCAGGAGTCAAATAACCAATGAAAATAAGGACATCCTAAGGAAAAGCAGGACATTGTGGGATCAAATCAGAAACCGGGATGGCTTCTCTAAATCAGGAACATACCTGGAAAATAAGGACACTTGGAGGGTCGGGGATTCAGCCAGGCCTTCTTTCTGACGTGCTACACTTCTAAGTGTGAGGAAGTTGCTCCTTTTTATTTGTATTGGAACTTCTAGGTAAAGTTGGAGTAGAGACTTTTGGAAAGCAGGTTGGTAATAATAAAGGTGGTTTCTGTGAGCCCCAAACAACTCTACCCCACCTCTTGGTAACTTTAAACTGTCTACAAAGCTGGGTTCATAGGGTCAAAGTCACCAAACTTTCACAAAATGAAAGATCATAGCAGCTGGATAATTTTAATGAGAAAAGACATATGAGCATAATCTTCATCTTATTGCTACTCCAAAACTTTCAAATTATAGCTATTTTTTAAATGTTTTACTGGAGCCAGACTTTAAATTTTATTCTTACTATTGTATGATGAAGGAATCAATACAACCATGGAAGAACAAGCTATATTTCATTCATCTTTCTACATCATTAAAACAACTGGTAGTTAATGTCTTGTGCAATAAACTGTAATGATGTGGTGGACAATGGTTTTTCAGATAATAGTGGCTTACTTGGAAGTGAATGCCACTGAACAAAGTGGGACATCCTTCTGAATAAATAGGCATAGGATTCTGCTACATGTTTAATTTACTGTGCCATTCATTTTAATAATAATAATAATAATAATAATAATAATAATATAATAATAATAAACAAATTAGTGTCACAAGGATAGAGTGGATAAACACTCTTATTAGTCAGCAAACAGGAAAAGGTAGTTCATACTGATTAAGTATAACATTATTTCTCAATGTATGCAAAGCCTGTATGCTGAGCTTCTTAAAATACAACACTTTACCACAATGTAAAGCTACAACAGTACCATGATATTGCTGATCAGGTGTCAAAGGAGGTTGAAGGCTAAGAAAGGCCACGTTCACACCACACATTTAAAGCAATATCATAACTTTTTAAACAGCCATGGCTTCACCCAGAGAATTCTGGGAGCTGTGGTCTGTTAAGGGTGCTCAGAGCTGTTAGGAGACCCCTGTTTCCCTTGCCAGAGCTATACTTCTCAGAGCAGTTCAACAATCAATCCTTCTTCACATGAAATTTTGGGAACTGCAGCTATGTGGGAGAAATGGGGAGGGGCTCTTCTAACAGCTCTCAACACCCTTAATAAACTGCAGCCTTGCCAGGACTGTTTGAAATGGTGTCATAGTGCTTTAAACAAATTGTGTGAATGCGGCTTGAGATAAAATTGAGAGCAGAAAAGCAATGCAGGCCTTCGTTGTTGTTTTTCACCAGATGTTTGCAACTTAGCGACAGAGAGAGTGAACTGGATTTTATATATATATATTACTGCTATTTAAAGTGGTCTCTGTAGCCTTTTCAAGAGCAAGATGCATTGTGGCAGTGGAAGACAAAGAGCTTCTCCGAAACCCAAAAGTTATGGCTTACCAAATACTAACATTCCCTTAGCAGCTCCTCCACTTGCCATGTTCAGAGCTTTCAGGAATAAGCCAGAGATATACACTGGGGAAACATGTTGTTTTGCTGCATTGGGGCACAATGCTAAAGGTATGCACAGCTGGCCGATTGGCTTGAACTGACATAGCTGCAGCAGTCAGAACTTCCATGAGGTTCAGAGCTAACAGCTGGAAGTGCATAAAATGGGTAACTGAACTTAAGATGGGGGGTGGGGTGAGAAACTAACAACAAACAACAACAAACAACAACCCATACCTGGCCTTTACCATAAGGTCCCAGGGGAAGTTAAAACAATGTAGAAGTACAATACTAAATTTGTTTAAAACAATTTATAGTCAGAATAATAGGATTAGTCCTCAATCTCTCTCTCTCTCTCTCTCTCTCTCTCTCTCTCTCTCTGTGTGTGTGTGTGTGTGTGTGCACACATATACATATATCAGGTGAGGGTAAAGAGATGCATCTTCAATTCCAACTTTGTGTAGCTTCTATCTATTTTGAAGAGGAAATTCCACAGCTTAAGGGCTGCCACAGAGAATGCCCTCTCTCTAAGACCACCACCCCCATAACATCCAAAGGCAGTCAATTTAACAACTGAGACCCACCCCACCACAGATCTTAAAACCCAAGAGGGTCTGTAGGAAAAGATAGTGTTCCAGACATTTTGGATGAAAGTATTTTACAGTTAGGACAGAACTGACAGATCTATTCCTAGATTGTGTTAGAGAAATGCACAGGGAACAGAAAGCTCAAGTGCCTCAAATTTCCTACTTCTCCAAATCTCTACAACATCCAAATATGGAACTTGGATTAGGTCTGCATAATTATCCATATGTTTCAGATGAAGAACTGAGAGAATAATGCCTTGCCTATGGTTGCCTACTAAGTTTAGATAGAGTGGAATTTGAAACACGGTCTTTCTTGGCTCATAGCTCACAGCCTTAGCCACTCCTCAAGTTCTTTGTCAAATAAGGAAAGAGGGGAAATGGTAAGGTTTTGCAGAAGAGGTCTGATATTTCTGGTCCTTCTCTGTGTTTTTTTTCAACCTCAGTGAATAGTGTGAAGGTATGAAAATGGTGAGAGAACTTTGGGTTACATCCAACAAAATCATTGCAGCTGTGGCACTCCTTTTGCTCATGCAATGGAACTTCCCGTTGTGCTCCACCCCTGCATGCCACAAAATGTTCTGGAACATTTGAGAAACCACCACCCACCACAAACCCAGTGGCGTAGGAAGGGAGGGTGTAGGGGGCGGATTTCCAGGCATACGCAGTTCATCTGGCCCAGTGCTGCTTCTCCCACTGTGATCGGGCAAGCTGCCGACCGAGCGGCGGCTTGTGGGGCTGCCCCTTCCGTAAAGCAGCATGGATGGGGCAGCCCCATGACCTACCGCTCGCTCGGTGGCTCACCTGGTCGCCGCAGGAGCAGCAGTGCCAGGCCGGATGCACTGCACATGCCCAGAAATTCCGGGCATGTGCAGTGCATCCGACATGTGTCGTAACGTCATGATGCCCCCGTCCCCAGGGGGGTGCCTCCGCACTGCTGCCCCAGGCGGCCAAGAGGCTTCCTCCATGCCTGCACAAACCGAAGCAGATTTAGGAGGCTGAAGAAATTGGGGAAGTTCCACTGCGTGAGTGGAAGTCATTCCGCAAGCACAATGACTTTATTGGATATGACACATAATCTCTGTTATGGGACACATTTTTTTAAAAAAAATTGAAAGCGCTTACCCAAAGTTGGATGTTTATACACTAGGAGGGGAGTGGGTACAAAACAATAAAATAAAAGTCAATAGATAAATATAAGGCATTACACATAGGCACACAAGCAAGAACTAGACGAGATAGTGTTTTTTAAAGAATGTATTGCAAAAGGATAAATAGCTTTAGTGCCAATATTTTTGTGTGAGGCAAACACGGGAAAACTGCAAGTTCTACTTCTAAGCTAATAAAGACAGGATTTTGCTAGTCTCAGAGGCAGCTAGGCAGGAGATTGCAAACAAATACAGAAAGAAAGAAGCCTGCCAGAGTCAGACTTAAGACATCTGTCTTTTAAAATGCTGTTGTTAAAGCATTTAACTACAGTTCATTTTATGTGCTAGCTAAGCATAACTGTCGAAAACTCTGGTTCTCTCCGCCTGCTGCTTTCCCTTTCAAAAGGCCAGGAGAATGTTTGAAACACTAATTCTTCAGAACAACCTTGGTAGCTACTGTTAGCAAAATCCTGATTATTCTGTTTATTTATAACAAACAATGAAAAGTACAGGGCAGGATTTGCCTGACAAACCCTGGCAGTGGAAGCCCTGCACAAGGGCTTCTGCTTGTGCAACAGAGCTTTGCCCCCTCTTTCCCCTGCACCCCTGAAATTGGTTCAGGGGGAATCAAGAGAAACTCAAGAACAGTGTGCATGGGAGGCCGGGGGCGGGTAGTTCCATCTGGCAAGCTGATACGACTCTACATTCACCCAAATGCTGAATCAAAGGGCCAAACATACATTCAACTATTTATCGGTGAGTGGAGGGGGACAGTTTTGGGAATCACAGCACAGAGGAAGGAAGGTTTATTCCTACTCTCCCCAACCACGCTCCTTCTGAAAACCCCTACCATGTGGGCAAGAGGTCTAAACTGGGAGCAGGGAGGGAGGGAACACTCCCATTGGGGCCCTTTTGAATTCTTCTGTAGATTGTTTGGAAATTTCATGTATTAAGTGACCTATAAGTAAGTCACATAAATACAGTAATAAACACACTCTTGTAGCTGTGCACAAGAAGGGGGTAATTTTCATGGGGAACCTGGAGAGAGAAGGGACATCTCCCCTTTCTGTGTGCGGGGATCCTAATAAAGATCTGCGCCCCCCCCCACTCCATGCTGCACCTGAAATCAAAGAAAGCTTGCAATAAGCACAAGTTGGTTATGTTTTGTTCTTCAGATTCCAGAGACAAACAGGCCTTGGTTTAATCTAGCAAGGCAATTCTTGTGTTCTTATGAAAAGCTATGGTATGATGGCTGCTGGCCCCATGATTAGGTAAGGTGAATCCCTTGCATTAGGCCACACCTGCAATCCCAGCTTCATCTGTGAGCCGTAGTTATTCACCATCTCCTGAGAAAACCTCTGTTTTTCTCTTGCTGCTGGATATGTCTGGCAAGAGAAATCATGGAAGCTTTTGCATATAAAAAAACAGTTCTTGCCTAAGGGCTTCTCAGTCTCATTGGATTGGGTAGAGAGAGTGCAGAGCTCTGTGTTTGAACAGGCTATTGGACTAGCATAAAGCCTGTCATTTAATGGTATATGGTTGGGTATGAAATGCTAATGGTCAGCCATCCTGAGACTATGAATATGCATTCGAACTTTCCAAGGTTATTTACACTGATCATCCAGTGGAGAAGAAAAAGGAGAGCAAAGGCTGCCTGCTGCTGGTGGTAGCTCCCTTTCTCTTTCTCCCCCTCTCTTTTGCCACAGTCACACCATACATTGAAACTACTACAATACCATTTTAAACACTCCTGGCATCCCACAAAGGATTCTGGGAGCTGTAGAGTTAGGAAACCTTTATCTCCCTCACGGAGCTATAGCTCCCAGAGTTCCCTGTGAAAAGGGATTGACTGTTAAACCACTCTGAGAATTGTAACTCTGTAAAGTTGTATCCCTGTCCTCTGCCCCTGCCCACTGCCAGCTGTGGTATTCAAGAAAGATTTAAAAACCCACTTCATTCCAATGGCTTTTGGTGAGGTTTTTTTTAACTAGATATGTCACTATTTTTATTACTGTTTCATAATTATGGCTTTGGAAATGGCTTCCTAACCGTACATTTATAAATTACGTTGGGGTGGGGTTCTTTCTTTTTGAATTTGCACGGTTTTTATTATAACGTTGCATTGTTGTATTTATGTTGTTTGCTTATAAATATTTGAAAAAGACAAAGAAACATTTCGAGGTGAAACACATAGGGCAAAGCTCATTCAGATCTTATTGAACCTAATTGATGTGTCTCTTGATGAGGTCAGAAGTGCACATCTCTGCCTTGAAGCACTAATCCTTTTTAACAGGCAAGACCAAAACTGGATCTGGGCTAGAGACATTAACTTTGTTTACTTTAACCTTTCCTTATCTTATTTCATAATTCAGAACTTGTGGTTCATCATAAATCAGTGAGCCCTGAAACTTTATACTCCTTGATAAGAATGCTATGTAGAAGCTCGCTGGTTTCTTTGTGGGATCTGTTATCATGGACTGCAATGGAGAAGTGAGTACAATACTGTTATGCATTTGTGAAGTGGGGAGTAGATCCCCCTAAATGTGTCATGGGTTTGTGCCAGATCCTCCCCATAATTATTGGATTTAGCAAAAGTTAGAATTATGCAAAGTTTAAACATTGCCAAACACAGAACCCCCTGGATTTAGTTGTACTAATGAGCCAAGTCCGCTTGGCAGAACTAACTGAATGGGCCATTAGCAGGAGACCAAGGCTGTCTTTTGAATCCAATGCTGTCCTTAAGTGGGAAGCCAGACCCTCATAGGATGTGAATGCTCTACAATCCCTGCATCCAAGCTGTATATATGTGTAAATAAAAGCATATATCAAAAAGACAGCACGGTCTCTTTTGTGCCTCATTTTCCCCAAAGGGAATGTGTGGCTGTGGTCCCTGGAATCTTGCACTACTCATGGAGACTGGAGTGGCACATAACACTACATCGGCAGAAGGTAATGCACTTTTTATTATTTGCTACCTTGCTAATCTGCTCTGAAGGAACAGCCACCACTTCCCCCTGCCTCGATGGCTCCAAAACTCAGAGCCTTCTCCCACAACCAGTTCTATGATTAAGCACGAGTAGCTCACCCAGTGGAGTGCTGCCGCCAACATGGAGTCTTGGCAGTAGAGTGCCTGTCACTTACCTAGAGAGAGAGAAGGGTGGGGGTGGGACAAGGCTGCATGGATGCACCTTCAGAGCCAAGTTGGCACTCCCACCAGCTCTCTCCTCCCCACTCTCTCCCAGTAAGATGTTGCTCTTTGCAAACCAATATAATGAGTGTGAGGCATTCACCTCAGGTGGTAGATGCTGGGGGTGGGGATGATGAGCAGCAGAACGATGTTGAAATGAAAGAGTTGTGTGGAGCACATAGCCGGCCATTTGGCCTCCTAAGCCAGCCTGTTACCTTCAAATGCAGTTGAAGTTGCTGTCCCTCTTCCAGTGCTGAAAAACAATTCAGTCTGGTTAGTTCCTATAGATCAGGGATGTCCAACAGGTCAATAACATTTGGCTGGTTGATCCCCGCAAGGTTCCAGTCGATCACGGGCTCCTTTTCCTTTGCGATGGCATAATAGCATCCGGCGACGCCCCCTTGCCCTGTCCTCCATTTTTGCATGGTCGTTGAAATGGAAAATGGAGTTTTCGCTATAAGGCAGATAGTTTCCTTAGCCATCTGTTGTTGAGTGACTTTTTCCCTTCCCCCTTTCCTCAGTTTTGACATTTACCTCTCCATAACGGGACATTCCTCCCTAAAAAAAGCTCCACAACTTTGACCTGAACCCTCCCCCCCAAAAGCGATAGATCACTACTAGTTTTTTTTAATTCTGTGAGTAGATCACAGTCTCTTGGGAGTTGAACGTCCCTGCTATAGATAACGTGGTAGATAATGTGGAATGGAGGGGCCACCATTTTAACCTGCACCAATGTCTTGGATATGATGCGGGAAGAATCCCTTTCCCACAAGGGTTTATGGAACATAGGAACCTGCCTTATACTGAATCAGTTCATGGATCCACCTTGCCCAGTATTGTCGATTTTGACTTGCTATGGCTCTCCAGAGTTTCAGACAGAGATCTTTCTCTGCCCAATCTGCAGATGCTGGCAACTGAACTTAGGATCTTTTTTATGTCAGGCAGACGCTCTATCCTGAGCCGATCTCCATCCCATTCTTAGACTCTGTCAGGGACTGGATGTGCCAACAACAGTATCTATTACCTCAGCATGTTGGGGGGTGGAAGCAAAGCCTCAATATAAGCACTAATGCAGACAGATCTAAGAACTGGAAAGCAGAGCTGTGGGGAAGTGTGGCACGCAAACAAAGTGATTTGCACAATTTAAGAGAAATGCCCAGTGGCACAGCTAAGATTGCCAAGCACAGAAGGCTTGCCTGAGACACACCACACACTCAGTGTGCAAGTTTTATCAGTATTTAACACTGAGAACTGCCCCCTTCTCCCAGATAGAAAAGGTCATTGACTACATTGCATATATTAATTCATTACAAATTTGAAAATGTTAATTGCCCCACTCATTAAGGAAAAGTGTAAGGGTGGAAATCCAAATGTCAATGAAAAAGCATTCAGACCCATTCTAAATCCAGTGGAAATTCTCGATTCTATGAAAACTCTCTAACTCTCTCTTTTCCCCACTCCAGGACACATTTCACTTTCCAACTTCCCCCAAGCTTTTGTTCTTGGACAAATGTTGGAAATACAATGGAAAGCGTACAAAAGGTTATAGCACTCAACAATCAACTAGATACTGTCCATTTAGCTGGACACCCACAGAAGCCATTTTCCCTTTCATTCCTTTCAGATGTCATAAAAAATCCACAATACCCCATTTGCCACTAAAGTGCACTTTTACTGTCGTTTCGAATTAGCATGTTAGCAGCAAAATAGGGAGGAGGAGAGGGGAGAGGGGGGAGAGAGAGATTTAAAAGTGATGTTCAGAAGCAGCACCTCTGGATAATTGGCCAAGGCACTTAAGGGACACTGGTGAAATTGGTGTCCTAAAGAGCTTGTTAAACTACTTTCTACCAATAAGTCAGAGCAATGTCAGAATATTCATTGCCATTGTGTCACTCTGTCGTTTTCGTCCAGCAAACTAAATAGCCCCACAGCTTTGCCCTGCAGTTTCTTTGACAGGAGTTTATTTGCCAAGGTACATGGGGTGCATCACATTTCAGGCAACTGGTCCTGTAAAGGACAAGTTCCTTTGCTTAGATGGAGAGGGTGCCCCAGTCCTGAATTCACATGTACCTTTTATGCATGCAAGACCAAATGTATCAGGCTTCCTCCACTACAGCCAACTGAGCACTTTGCAGGATCTTTTCCATGTATCAGAAGCTGAGGACAGATTCTTTGTGGCTCAATAATTTGAGCGTGTGGAGTGCACATCGCCCTGACCAGAGTGTTATCTTGTCTCCCTAGCTTTGCTCATGGAAGAGATCAGAGACAGCCAGCTCTATAGTACTACAGTCCCTCCATGGATTAGCTTCAGAGTAATTAGAATGACCCAGGAAGCGGTTCGTACTTCCTATAGAGACCCAGCTGTAAGTCATAAGCTGGGCTTTTTTTTTTTCATCTGGAACTAACTGAAACTCAGTTCCGGTACCTCTCAGGTGGGTGCCATTGTCATTATAAGAGAACAAGGGAGGTGTTCATGGTGAGTTCTGGCACCTCTCTTCTAGATAAATAGCACTGATCATAAGAGTATTACTAGAGGAGGAGGAGGAAGAGGAGGAGGAGGAGGCAGCTATAAGTATGGAATCAAGACGGGTGCAGTCAAAATAGCTCAGTCAGTAGAGCATGAGAGACTTTATCTCAGTTGTGGGTTTGAGTCCCACGCTGGGCAAAAGATACCTGTATTGCAGGGGATTGCCCTCATGGACCTCATGGACCCTTCCAATGCTACATTCTATGATTCTATGAAAATACACACACACGTAAATCAATGTTTCAATTAGGCCATCCCTAGACTCAACAGTTTTTGTAAGGGGGTGATCTCTCTAGATCAGGCATCCCCAAACTCGGCCCTCTGGCTGTTTTGGGACTACAATTCCCATCATCCCTGACTACTGGTCCTGTTAGCTAGGGATGGTGGGAGTTGTAGTCCCAAAGAAGAAGAAGAAGAAGAAGAGTTTGGATTTGATATCCCGCTTTTCACTACCCGAAGGAGTCTCAAAGTGGCTAACATTCTCCTTTCCCTTCCTCCCCCCACAACAACACTCTGTGAGGTGAGTGGGGCTGAGAGACTTCAGAGAAGTGTGACTAGCCCAAGGTCACCCAGCAGCTGCATGTGGAGGAGTGGAGACGCGAACCCGGTTCCCCAGATAATGAGTCTGCCGCTCTTAACCACTACACCACACTGCTGAAGGGCCGAGTTTGGGGGTGCCTGATCTAGATGGTGTATATTGCTTCAAAATGTGCAAGCCTGTACTGCTGTACTGCTGCACTTGTGAGCCCTCTTGCCTCTTCTGCTGAGTTGGGGCCCTGGATTTCTTTCCCCAAAGTCCTGCCTGATGGTACCATTCATTAGGATGCTGGTGCAAACACCTCTTTAAATATTTCAAACTATGAATGTTTTTAACAAAAAGAGGATTTTTGCTCTTTGAAAATGTTTGGTGCTTCCTCCTGTCTGTATAAGAGGAGAGATGCTTTCGAGAGGCAGCTCATCCCAAATGTCATTACAATACATCCTGCCTTGCTGCAATGCATCAAAACTGAGAAACATCTGTAACAAAAATTGCTACTTTTGGACAGCAGGAGGAAGAACATCTGGGGGGGTTGTTTATTCTTTGAATCTGTGTTCATGAAACATGAAAGAAGAAGTTGATTAACAAAACAGAATTTCAGATGAATAATTAACACCTTTCTTTGCAAAGTCTAAATAAGAATAGGCGGCGGGGGGGGGGGGAGATCCTCAAGGAATACAATATGAAGAGCAGGAAAATAAGTTAAGGGAGTACAATGAGTACAAGTACCAACTGCAATCCTCATCAAATAAATGTTTGATCAATTTCGGGATCAAAGCTTATGTTAGGGCCTCATTAAAATAAAAAGAAAATAATAATATTGTCCCATTTTTTAAAAAAAATTATATATATATATATGATTGACATCCTTAAGAATCCAGCCTTTTTGTTGTTTAATATCATTTTACCTCAGGGAAGGATTTTTACCTCTGAGAACAAATTGATGCACCTTTTCCCTTTAATGCTGCTGTATTTATTTGCTGCATATAAAGTATTTTAGGGAACTGCTACATCAATGAAAAATGTGTCTTCATGACCACAAACTAGGTTCGCAGCTAGATCCTGCGTTTGCTTTGGAATATACAAACTCTGCACCTGGTTCTGCTGTACCAGGTTCTGAACGTTTATTGCAAATACTTCTGAGGAAAAAAAGCAAAACTGTATTGATTTCAGTGGATATAGGACCCTCAAAAATATATGCTTTCTAAACTGTACCTATCTGGCATGGCACATTAGTGCCCCTTGCGTGAGACTAGTGGCACAGCAGCAGTGACATGCAGTTGCCATTATCAGCACCTGCTGATAATTTTGGATAATAATAATAATAATAATAATAATAATAATAATAATACTCCGCCCATCTGAGCAGCTTCCAACAGAATATAAGAAACAAAATGAACCATCAGACATTAAAAACTACCCTAAACAGCCTTCAGATGTCTTCTAAAAGTCAGGTAGTTGTTTATTTCTGATGGGAGGGTGTTCCACAGGGTGGGCGCCACAACTGAGAAGGCCCTCTGCCTGGTTCCCTGTAACTTCTTGCAATGAGAGAACTACTAGAAGGTTCTTGGATGGACCTCAGTGTCTGGGCTGAACAATGAGGGTGGAGATGCTCCTTCAGGTATACAGGACCGAAGCCATTTAGGGCTATAAAGGTCAGCACCACTAGTCACTGATCATGCAAGACATCTTGGGGGCACCATGTTAGGGAAGCCTGATTTACATTATTTCCTAATTCGTTCCCTTAAATATTTATATGCCACCTATCTTTGGTCTAGAAAAGACCCTGATGTTGGGAAAGATGGAGGGCACAAGCAGAAGGGGACGACAGAGGATGAGATGGTTGGACAGTGTTCTTGAAGCGACTGGCATGAGTTTGGCCAAAGTGTGGGAGGCAGTGGAGGATAGGGGTGCCTGGTGTGCTCTGGTCCATGGGGTCACGAAGAGTCAGACACGACTGAACGACTGAACAACAATGACATCTTTGGTCTAATGCAAACCAGCTCACAAGCCAAGCAATATATAAAAACACAACACTGGAAGAAATGTTCACGAAAGCCTGCCTACTCATAAAATCAAAACTAACAACAGAAGCTGGTAGTAGCTTTAACATGAAGAAAAACAACTCAGACAGCTGGCATCAATGTGACACGCTATCCATTAACAGTCCTGGGGAATAAAAGGCTTACACTTGTCACCTAAATGAAGCAAATGCTGACACCTCCCTACTTGTCAGAGATGTGATCACAGGTGGCTCTTTTTCAAGCTGTTGCAATCAACGATAACTCAAATTGCAGTGGCTGCATCAACAGCCTCTGTGTTGCAGTGCCATTTCCTCACAAACAGTCCCTTTCCAGAACTGTAGCAAATCGGAACTCGGCCGAAGTCTGCGACATCAGAATTCTTAACCTTACCTGTCTTTTGACAGCCTCTCACAGCTTAAGGGCCCATACATTATGTGCATATTGATGGGCTAGTTCCTATTATTTAAAATACTCTGTGCAGAAAGCCCCTATGGACACAGCCACAGAGAGGAAGCAACATCTGTTTTGGCGTGATCAGAATTATGATCAGCATTATTATTTTTTAGCCCATTGCACACATGCAAACCAGTGCTGGGAAGCTCCAGTGGTCAACATGTTTGCACTGCTTTCCCCATGTTATTTCCCCATGTGGCTGTGTTCATAGACACCCTGTGTGCAGGGTTGAGGAGCCTCTGAATTGGTTCAGTCTCTCTCTTAGGTACCCAATTCTGTTATTGCACACACTAAAAGTCAATTTTTCACCTTTATTCATTATACTTTTACAGACCCTCCAAGTGTCCCTATTTTCCAGGGATGTCCCTGATTAGAGAAGCCGTCCCGGTCTCTATTGGATCCTGGAATGTCCTGCTTTTCCCTAGGACGCCCCTATTTTCATTGGAGAAATGTTGGAGGATATGTCTGTTCACTTCTGCTTTCACTGTATGTGACAATATAAATAATAAGAAATTAGGGAAATAGTGTTCATAAACACCAGAGAGCACTTGTATAGGAGTTATAGGAAAGGGAAAGTTGATGCAATTTTCCATGCTGCTGAAGAGAACAGAGGATGAACCTGCTTGAAGAAAAGTCATTCCTTGAACATAACAATTTGGGATCAGCTTCTCATCTTACTCTGTTGGTAGAAGGAAGGAAGGAAGGAAGGAAGGAAGGAAGGGAAGGAAGGAAGGAAGGAAGGATTCCTGGATGCCAAGATCCATGTCTGGGGCAAGTACTGTTCAGTGAGACAACCCCAGCAGATGTTTTAAAGTCACAAAATATGCTGTAAGGTGTGTAAATATAGGCTGTTAGACATTTAAAATATGCTCCTCCAAGTTCCAAAATGTGCCCTTCGAAAGTTTCTTTCCAAAGTTTCACTTTTCCCCTAGCATAGAAAAAGACCACATGTTGGGTAAGTTAAAAAAATGTTTCCTTACAAATTCTTAACAGGTCAGGTTTGTGTGCTTCAGAATTAAGCACAGCTTAATTACAAAGTGGTGAAAGTTCCTAGATTATTAGTATAGGAACTCAAGGGAGGCTGGTGAAAACCATGTGGTCTGAGCTGGAGTATGAGATTCTCAGGTAGACTGAAGGAGATTACCTAGTTCTTCCCAAGTGGATATAAGTAAGCCCTATGTATTAATTAGACTTAAGCATGTTGGTTATATGAAGTTGTTTATCCCATATACTTTACGAGGTGGAACTGGTGTTCTCCTCTCTTCACCTTAGTTACACATAGTGCTGCCAATCTAGCAGCCGCGATACTCTCTATTGAGACATGTGGGGATAAATAAATGAATGGAGATCATTCCAACTCCAGCATGATTAATACAGCATAGCTTGGTTTTTTCTGTGTCTAAGGAAATGAGTCATGTTTTTAAGACAGGGATGGCAAACTACTAAATATCTGAAATCCATTCTCTTCTCCAGGCAAAGTATATTTTACCAAACAATCTGACCCCCCTCAGAATAAAGAGATGACATTGGGGTAACTAGGCCACAGCCTTAGTCATACTGGAGTTTCTGAGGTAAAACAACACTGGATTATGAAGAGGATCCAAAGACTAGTGTAATTTCTCCAATGTGGTAGGTAGAAAGGAACCCTAATTTTAATACTTGCCTGTCCTTTTCTAAGCCTAACTCTACACATTCATGTGCTCTTGTCACACTCTACAAATAGCCTGGCATTCACACATTCCAGTCATTTTGTTGTTGCTTAAATCGGCTCTTTGTTACATCTCTCTAATACTGAATAATGCAGCAGTCTCATGAGAAGAGCTCAGTGCACAGGTGATTTTCTTGAAAACGCTGTACTTCCTAGTTTTGAAATACACAATACCTCTGTTACCATAGTTATTTCATGCTGACTGTCTCTCAGTCAAGTTGCTCCTGGTACATGACATTGCAGGAGTTCATCCTGGAAATGAAATCATTAGGTGTTCCGGTTTCTCTCCCCAACTATCCATAGGCCATCCATTTTCATCACTGTTTTTGTACTGAGAACTGATTGATTCACACTGTGCCATACTCTGTTCTTGTTAAAATCCTTGGAACAAGAGCGACACACAAGCATGCACTCATGCACACACATACACATCCATCCGTGCTTTATATAGTGGGAGAAAGACAATAGTCAGGTAGATCATTTTGAATTGTAACCATCCATATATTCTTTTTTGCGGCCATTCCTATCTTTCTTCCCTATGCTGCCGTGATTACAAAAGGAGGAATAAAAATGACCATTCTGTGAAATTATAGAACATTGAAAAGATTAAAGCAGCGCAGTTTACTGTTATCTTTCAAAGAATATAGGAGGCTATAAAATCCTGCAACTTCATTCCGGCAAGAAAGATTGTAACAAGGACAGAAAAATAGCACAGCATAAATCCAATCTTGCAGCTATGATTGTAACAAGAGCGAGATATGGACCGGACAAATGTAATCACTTTTGTGGGCAGCTTGGAGATTGTAATCGTATGGTTAACATCTATAAAATTTTGGATGGGATTAGTTTTTTCCAAGTCCATACACAGGGCATAAACATGGAGGTGTGGAATAAAGGGGCTTATGATTGAAGGCAACAGTGTGCAAGAGCACTGGATTCGTTTTCAGGTGTCTATACCTTGTGTTGCAGCAGTGGAGTCTGATACGTGAGTCAGAAATTCTAGGTAGTCTCAGGCACCACTGTTTCAGCTCCTGTCTGCAAAATGGGATAATGACATTCGATTGATAAGTCTTTCATTTATTTATAATATTTACATGCTACCCTTAATCAAAATAGATTGCAGCACACTTTGCAAAGTGTTTTTTTATATAAAAACAAAAAGTAAATAAATCACAAATATAAGATGAGCCAGCAAAAAAGAAAAGAACAGTTCAGCAAAACAAGTGCATAAAGAGATCTGGAACACAGGCAGGCTGATATTTTCTACCAACACTGTCATAGGCAGTAATGCCTCAGAATACCAGTTGCTAGGAATCACAAAGTGCTGTTGCACCCCTGTCCAGCTTGCAGGCTTGCCACAAGCATCTTGTTAGCCACTGTGAAGCATGTATGGGTCCCAAGCCATTTTGGGCTTTGATGGTAAACACCAGTCCTTTGAATTGGCATATTGATACTTAGCATTGTTGTCTGCCAGTCCCTGTGTCCTTTCCATTCCCTTTCTCATTCTTTGTTCATATATCAATTGTACAAAGACTTGCAAGTTCAACAGTCCTAAATCTGGAGAACATCACATTGGCTACCCATAGTCTACTGCAAGAGTCAATTACATGCATGCACACCAACTCTTGGTTAAAGACTCTTAATACCACTGGTTATGAAGGAGGAATCATAGAATCATAGAGTTGGAAGAGACCACAAGGGCCATCTCCCTGCCAAGCAGGAAACACCATCAAAGCATTCCTGACACATGGCTGTCAAGCCTCTGCTTAAAGACCTGCTTAAAAGATAGGAGGAGGAGGAGATTCCAAACAGTTGATCAGTGTTGGTCTGTAGTTGGAGCTACATATGTGCAGCCCTAAGTGATAGATCAGGTTAGAGAACTTCCCTCTGAGGAGATGTTTGCATGCAAAATTCCTTATCACTTATCGTCAAGGAAAACATGTATAGGATTTGCTTCCATGCATCTACAGTACTGTATTGCCTCCGGTTGGATCGAGATGAACAGATCTTCTGCCCAAGCATTTTGATAACCTGTTGAGATTTAGGTTGGTCATGTGTCCTACTTTACAGAGGGCAGTCCTTTATTTGAGGGCTATTAGAGGGAAGTTCTCTATCTGAACGTCTCCATTATTCAAAGCGCTGTCTGGTCCAAGTCTGGTTTAATGATAAATAACCATAAGAAGCGAGAGCAAAGGCCTTGAAGGCACCTGTCAACAGTAAGCACCTGCATAGCAGGCTGAGCAGGCACACAGCACCTGATAACAACCGTCTCTATTGTGGTCAGACGTATGCTATTTCTACTTAAATTAAAGTGATAATTTATAAATATGCATCTGCACATACCAATTAGCTCATGTGACTTTCTTGCAGATCTGTGTGCAAGATTATTCACTGCCTTCCCTCTAGTACAAAAGTTTTATTTAGGCATTCCCTCAGAGGCATTATTTAGGCATTCCCTCAGAGCCCCAGAAACCTCTGTCTTTCACTGAGGGGTAAGTCCACCAAGACTCTTCTCATCATAGGGCACCCACATGTAGCAAGTGCTGTGTTTGTCTGCCCCGTTCTCATTACAGAACCCTTCTCAGAATTCTGCCCTGTATTTATGGTGTTAACTTCACACCTCTTATCTGTAACTTTCCCGCCTATATTGTAATCAGTTCTCTATTCAAGGTTAATTTATGGGTCTGGTATTCTACAGAGCCCCCCTGCCTTTTGCCTTCAAAGTCAGTTGCTCTCAGGTGAGCCCAGGTTTCTCCTTCCTTCCCCCAGCCTCACCCTTCCCTATATATCGGCAGGTGATTACAGGGCATGTGCACATAATCTGTTCTTTTCTTTTTGAAATGCCTCAACAGCCACACTCAATAGCCATTAAAGCCACAATCCAGAAAATGAACATGAATGAGAACTTGTGAGATTTACTTCTGGGAGATTATGTAAAGGAGACAATATTAAAATAGGGTATTCACTCAGTCAGCATATGAAAAGTCTTTGCTGAATTGGCCCTATTAAAATGGAATGATATGTAAGTAAAGCTTAAAGGATTTTAACATATAACTTTATTAAATATATACTATCCTTTAAAAAAGTATGTAGGCAATAAACCGTTGCAAGACAAAAATAGTTTATTTCTCTCATTTATAATTTGTTTTCAGAATAAAACTATATTAGGTTGGATTCAGAATATAATAAAGGATACTTTGCCATATGCTTAGCTGTGTATAATTATATTAGCAACTTCACTGTGTATGCTTGATTCAACAGTTTTCAAGAGCTTGTTAACCTTTCTGATTAGATTTGTGCTATCAATTATACTTAACAAGGAACTTTTATCCCTCCTTTTTATTTTCCTTTCATTAACTCTATAATTTATTTTAGGTGCACTTGTAATGTTATGACCCTGGGCATGTATATAACACCCTGGAGGGATTTCAACATGGCTTGTTTTGTTCTTGTAAAGAAAGCATTTTGGTTCTTCTATCACAACAGTGAATTTCATGGACAATGCTACCATTTGTGATGTTCACGTTTAAATAATTCCTTTGATTTTTAAAATTACAATGCATTGGATAGTATCCAGCTAAGTCATACTCAGAGCAGGCCCATTGAAATGAATGAATTTCAAGGGGTCTACTCTCAGCATAACTATCACCCATTGTTATAATGGGTAAGTGTGTGTGAAAGGAAGGCTTTTAAATTGCAAAGTTTGCTGAGAAAGGGCTTTGATCACCTCTCTGTGTGATCCTTGTAGGTGACAACCATTAGAGTTTAATTTTTGAAAACAAAAAACAAATCAGCAATAAGTTTGTGGTTTTTTGGCCAAGAGCAGGTTTTGCACCATTAGGTCCAGTCGCAGATGACTCTGGGGTTGCGGCGCTCATCTCACTTTACTGGCCAAGGGAGCCAGCATACCGCTTCTGGGTCATGTGGCCAGCATGACTAAGCCACCTCTGGCAAACCAGAGCAGTGCGCAGAAATGCCATTTACCTTCACGCTGGAGTGGTACCTATTTATCTACTTGCACTTTGTCGTGCTTTTGAACTGCTAGGTTGACAGGAGCTGGGACCAAGCAACGGGAGCTCACCCTGTCGTGGGGATTTGAACTGCCGACCTTCTGATCGGCAAGCTGCAGGTGCTGTGGTTTAGACCACAGTGCCACCCACATCCCTCTTGCATCTACTACAATGGTGCTGAAGTGCAGCAATGTTAACAATACTTCTGCATAGCTTTTTCAAGTGTTCACATGAAATGATTTGTTGTAAATCTTATAACAGCCCGATAAGGTAAGTCAGTAACATTATCCCCCATATTGTAGGGGGAGGGCAGTGATGAGAGATCATGGCATGCCTAAAGCCTGGGTACATCTCAATCACTGTTCACCATGCCTTTTGCTGGAACAATGCTTGCAATATGATATCTCAGTAAACAGCAATACAACTGTATCATTTTAATTTCTCATGCATGTGTGAATTTACATCTTAGGTCTGATCTTAACTAAACTCCCTGCAGCTATAAACTAATAAACTGGAACAAAGCTCTTTTTCAAATATTCCTGGTGTAAGAAATCCAGATAATCGTATGCACTACAAAATCTGCAGCACAAAAGATGTGCATTATCCAGTCTGAGTACAAACAGATTTCCTCTGCCATAGTTAGATAACCAGTCAAAGGAGAGATTGGAAGAAGATTGCTATGCTGCCGGCAGGCTACTCTTTAGCCACAGCTGCTGCTTAGAAATTTGTGCAAAGAACTGCCCCACAGCAACTCTGAGTAAACTGACAGAGTTACTCAGAGCAATTCTGAGTAAACGTGATACACAGAGTGGTTTAAAAGGCAAGGTTCTTTGTTCTAATGCTTGTGAAAAGTGTTGGGGACAGGACAAGCATTAACTGTGCATGATGTGCTATAATAATACTTTGCAAATGCCCCCCCCACACACACACAATCCAACAAAACTTCTACTATGGATAAAGTCACACATATGCAGTAGCTCTGATGCAGAAGTTATAGGATATACACATAGTTCTGATTAGAGCTAGGTATGGCTAGGCAGATGCCATCTAGGGATCGTCCACTGGGTTTGGATTACTTCTGGACTCCCTTGCTCACCTCCCCCAGCCAAAGTTCACTGACCCCAATTCAAGGCCCAGACCACCAATATTTTCTGCTAAATGATATCATCAACCCACATCAGTGCACCCAGCAAGGAATGGGACTGCTAAGTCTTACTGCTAAGCTCCTGTTTGAAAGTGATTACGAGTTTTGAACCTGACAGCAGATCCTCACCTGTGCTCCATCCTGGTATATTGGATGCCTGACTGACACCACCACAATGGGGCGTAAATTCACAGAGTCTCCTCCTGCCAGCAGCAGCCTCAGCTCCTCCATTCTGGCTGCCTCAAGGATGGACTTTGGGAAAGAAGTCTTTGCCTGCTTAGTTTTTGTCCACCAGATAGCTGATGAGAGCTGAATCTAACAATACCTTGAAGACTGCAGGTTCTTCGTCTCTTCTCAACATAGTATTTATTATTTCACCTCACTGCTACTGTTTAACGATCCCTGTGATTTCTCCCCTTTATTTTTTTCCGACATGCACATTGTTTTTGGATATAGGATTTGAGAATGAATGAATATGGGAAAATAATAGATGGGGGAAAGCCCAGGTATCTCCAAAGTTCAGTCCTTTGTCCAACCTAAGTTCAGATCAAATATGTTTTAGAACAAATCTTCAGATCATGGAGTGTTTTGCTCCCCAAAGTCTTCTGCTTGCCTCCAGAAGTATTGACTTTATGTTAGGAACTATGACTCATTTCTCCCTTATCTGCTTCTTCTCTGGCCAAGGCCAACTGCTCTCATAGAAGCAGATCATGAAAATGAATAGTGGGATCCAAATGAAGGACATGCATTTAGATAAATGTGCAAATTAGATAAAAGCTTTTAAAATGAGCTTTAACTGTTGCAAAATTAAACTACTATTATTCACTTCTAGCACTATCCCGCCATAAACCTTTAAACCCTTTGCCTAAGCCTGGAATGAAATCTGCATTTTGTGATGAAGAGGCCCCAATGCAAAAATCAACGGCTTAGCCATTGATTATGTTCTTTTCTGAGCTGAAGTTCGTTTCCCAGCATCTATTTCTAGAAAAGTCATGGATCTTTCCTTTTGCCAGTCAGCTATCTTGATATTCCAGTAAACCTCTTCAGACATTCTGATTTATCTCCTGAATATATTATTTTTTGTTAATTAAGTGCCAGCTCCTCTAGGAAATCATGCCCCCTTTGCAGTACATGCTCTTTTCACAAGCAATTATTTTGGACAGAAATATATTAAAAAGAATCAAAAGAACACTGGTATTAATAATAACAAAATTAGGTGTGTGTGTGTGTGTGTGTGTGTGTGTATCTCCTAAGGATGGGGCAGATGCAAATCAGTTCACATTTAAAGATGAACCAAACTAACAATTTTGGAACAATATGCTACATAAAGCACAAGCACTCTTCCAAATTCACACTTCTCCAAATTTTGCGGTGCTGTTTTCCGACCAAATAAATACACAACAGTGCATATACTAGGGTAAAGTGTGCTAATAAAGACTCATATTAGTGAAAATGACATTAAAAATGCATTATATATGGGAAATTTGCTTTGCAAACATGTGTATATTTTGCTAAGTTGCATACAAAAATGTCTATATTACAAGGTATTTTAATGAGTAGGATTTTTTGTTTTGTTTTTAAGGGCAAATGTGGAGAACTGAACATAAGGCTGGAAGAACAAGAAATGGAGATAATCCAAAAATGACCTTTTTACCCATTCCTCCTATCTCTACAGTAGCATAATCAATGGGGTTTTCCTGCCCTCTCATCCTCATTTCAGTCTTTTGAGTCTCCCAAAAATGCCTTTCTTGAGATGAGGAAAGTAAAGCTATGTGCACATTATTGGCTTAAAATGCAGTTTGTTCCTCTCACTGTGTTTCAATTCAGTCATTCATTTTATTTGAAGGCCACTTTTCCACACCCAAAAATCATGTTCAAAATGGTGTCCAACAAAGAAACAGGAATGAAGTTCAAACACTACAAAGACAATTTCATAATAACATAGCAAAATATAAATACAAAAAAACCACATTTCATTACTAAATATATCAAGATTGCTTAAACAACATGTAGCATCCAATAACAAAAATAACAAGGGAGCTTCACAGTTGTACTTTAGTCCTTGAAACTCCCCTCCCATGATGGTGATCACCTGAAGTGGGAAGTCTACACGTCAAAAGCCCTCATTGTAAACACAAATGCCCCCTTTGGTCCTAAACCATAGCCAACAATCTCTTTTTCCCTTGAGCTCCCTCATAAACTGCCTCAGCTGTCGAATTCTCTGAACCAGCTTCCCCCCCAACAGGACTCCAAAAGGGGTTTTCCTCACTTAGTTCAGAGGAAATTCCCCTGTCAATAATGCAAGATTCAGAATGACCTCAAACAACACATCAGTAGAGTCAATGATGCCACAATGCCCAATCCCACAACACACACATCATCTACATAACAGTAATATAATACTGCCTCCCAATATACAAATTTAAAATCCAATTCCATATAATTTTGCCACAATACTGAACCAAGCAATTATAAGCTTCAGTGGCATAACTAATATGGTGTCTGATAGCAATGCTTAAACAGCGTGGTTTGAATTTTCAGCTGGGCTGTCAAAAGGGGATGAGTGGTTTCCTGGCAAACAGAAATATCACATTCCCCATATAGTTGGATATCTGAACCTCTTTTTTAAAAATGAAACAAATAAATAATAGTGGCTAGAACTTGGGGTGGGGGGATTAATTCTCATTTGAATCCTTCACTTTTACTCAGTCTAAACTAACCATACATGACAGTGGCCACAAAATGAATAAGGATAAAAGGCTGGTGACATTCCATGAGTAACCTCCTTTATTATTAATGGCTGTGATTGTAGGATTTATCAAGAGATAATTGACCTTGTCAGTGTTAAGTCATTTCTGTTTTGCTTCAGGATGCTCTGACTCCTAAGATGATCAATTATTTCCCAGCTAAGCCAAAAAGACAGGCTTTTGGCTCAGTCGTGGAATGCTAAACACAAATAATCAAAACTCCGTGTGTGTCTCAGGTGGAAAGTCATTTTGAATAGCAAGTTGACTCTAGCAATGTAACTTCTGGATCTTTGACATAATCTCTTGTGTCATGGTGGCCCAGCAACAGCGGATTCAAAATAGTTGTGTTGTAAGCAACCTTAACAGCTCTTAAATTCTTAGTTGATGTGGGGGGAAGAGTGATTGTTGTTTAGGATTATTTGGAATCCCACTGCAAAACATTGCTGGGCTTTCTCAGAATGCCTTATGCTTCTTTTGAATTTTCTCAGCTATTTCTTCTAAGCATTTCTTCTTGAAATTTCAATGAAAGTGAAATTTGTCAGCAACTCCAGCCCTGAGGTTTCAGCAACTTTGTTGAAATAACGAAAGGAAAAGATAGGTTGACCATAATGAAGCCTACAAGCTCCACTTCTCTCTCTCTCTCTCTCTCTCTCTCTCTCTCTCACACACACACACACACACATACACACCCTTATCCACTGTCTTTCAGGTAACTTGGTCCCAAGTTGTTCAGGGCTTTATATGTTCGCAACAATACCTGGAACATGGCCCTAGTAGCTGGTCGACAGCCAATGCAGTTCCCTCAGGACAGGTGTAATATATGCTCCACTCAACAACCTGGCTGCAGCATTCTGCACCAGCTGCAGCTTATGGACCAATCCCAAGGGATGCCTCACAGGGAACACATTGCAGTAGTCCAGCTGCAAGGTTACCATTGCATTAATCACAGTGCCCAAGCAATGGGGGAGGCAGGGAGGTAAGCCCAGGTTCCTATGAAATATAAATGCAATTAACAACGTACTCTCCAGTCCTGAATTCCAAACCCAACATCCTGTTCTGCTGAGGGGCAATGACAACAGAGCTTGACCAGCAATCTGCATTAATATTTTCTGTGAGTCCTGGTATAGATTGGTATATATAGGTATGCTTTGGATAGGAGAGGCCTTATGCTTACTATTTTTTTTTTTTTTTTGCTGCAGTCCATATTAAACAAGCAGGTTTATATCCATGCAACCATTACCAGATCAGGAATTGCATAAGCAAAAGTGTGTTCTGCATGCGGCTTTAATGGCTGATTCATTGCACCAGACACTCAGAGATGCACAGTTCCAAAGCTGAACTGTGTTTCCTTTCACTTCATAACAAGAAGAATCTGGAGTTTTCTAGCCTCCAAGCATGTGATCAGTGTTGCCAATGCTGATAGTGCCATCTGTTGGATGGCTAGACAGTTATAGATGAATGTACTCAGCAGTGCATAGGAAGCACATTGCCACTTACATGTATCTCAGGATTTGGGTCTCTATATTGCTGAAAACCAAGCACTGCTCTGACAGCAAACATATACCACATAAAATATGCCTTAAATTATGCACGGATGTCAGATCCAGCTAGGAAGAGTGTAGGCTGAGGAGGGGGGGTAATAATATCCAGGTTTACAGATGTGTAAAATGTATTAGGAATTAAAATGCTCATCATGTGTTCCTGCAACCAGTGACTGTTGACATTAAGCACGGAGTGTTATTGTTTTTTATTTTTATTTTTTTAAAATCACTTTTAGACACTGCTATGAAAGAACTACCATCTTTTCAGTGATCAGAATGCAAACATGTGCCCTCCCTCCCCTCCATGCGACAGAGCATGGATTTTTCATTTTGATTGAGCTCTGGCAGATATGCAGAAGTTTCAGAGCTGGGTGGGAGAATTATATCAAGTGACAAATGCCAGTGTCAAAAAAAAATCTAACAAGCTGAGCCATGAAATAGACATTGATTGAATCTTTATCCTCTTTTTCCTAATATAAAAACGTAACATAAACACAGATTACAATTCCGAATCCTTTACAGGTTAAAGCAATTTGGCTGGCATGTTCTGCAATATCCAACATCCTGAATGTGAAATCAGAGGAGCTGGTGAGATTTACATTCTAACGACACCATCAACCTGAGGGAACCTGATTTCAAATATGCATGAGCCAGTGATGAAAATACTGTTTTCCCAGTTAGGATAGTGTTAATCGATGACAGAGTCCATGAAAGCTGTAAGGAAGAGAGAGAACATGCACAAAGTACTTTTCATTCACTCTTCAATTCTTTTAATCTGTAAAATGTTGACATGCAGAACTTAACCTATTTAAAATGAAAATTTATACAATCCATGCTAGAATAATTGTTAGCATTTGTATAATGTTTAAAGTAATTCACATACTATATTTTTGTAATCTTCACAACAGAACTGTAAGATAGGTCAGTGTTATGATTATCATCATGTTGGACATGGAGATATGGTGTTGAGGGAGAGTGTTTTGCCTCTCTTGAGCTCATAAACTGATATCCTGGTTTGTTTCTGATTCATAGGTTGCTCTCTTAGCTGCTACGGCACACCAGCTCTCAGCATATCTATCCTGAATTAACCTGGATTTCTGTGCTACTTAATGCTGTGATATTTTGCCAGAAGGACATAAGGGTGTTAAAACTCTAATTAATGTTCTCTGCTATTGCTCTCCCTAATGAAGCTTCCCTCTTAACTAAAATATGTAATATATCATGATAGTTGCATATTCTGTGTTTGTTTAGGAGTATCAAAGCACAAATCAGTTCACTGCAGGATTAGAGGAAGGATCCGCATAGACTTAATTTCGGACAAGAGGAAGGAAAACTAGGCAGGTGTAATGAGGGGCAGAGATCAGAGATGCTAATAGTTTCCCAGGGGGAAATTACAAGTTGGCAACTTCCCTGTGAAGTAGGCTTATGTATCAATGGTTGAGTCTGCCCATGCAGGCCATTCATAGGATTCTGCAGGACCAGGAAGAAATTTAAGAAGCTTTATTGTGGCAGTTGAGTCTTGAGCAACAAGGGCTTCCAGGTGTGCTTCTGTATCCTTGATGATGGCTTGGTCCCAACTACTAGTTCGCTCCTCACTCCTGTCCCCTGGTTTGCATATAGGTTATTTCCAGAGCAAAATGTACAAAAAAGTACAACCCCCCCCCCCAACATGAAAACAACAGCAGCAGCAGCAGCAGCAAATACAGCAGCAGCAGCAAATACTGATCAAGTTCACTAGATTGGTTTACATGGGATGAATAAGCAAAGAGGGACAATTTCTACTCCTGTTTCCACTGTTGTCTGGATTCTCTGACATCCCTACCTGCTAGCTATTGGGACTTCCAGTCAATCCATGATTGACAGTTGTATCCTCACACCTACCCTGTATCTGCACCAAAACACCACCCTCAACTTTAGAGCATCTGGAAAGGGCAGGAAAACTGAAGAAGATGACTTGAGTCAGCCCCATGCTAGACATTGAATAAACTGGGATTCAGCCCAGCTTGCATTCTGGGTTACCCCCTCCATCCCACACAGCTCTTATCTGAATGTAGAGTTGGACATAAATTCAATAGCTCTCCATTGGGTTTTCAGGTGTAGTTAGAGTCCATTCAATAACTGTGTTTTAAACATGCAGAGATTGATGCTCTGTTGTCTGTAACCTATGGTGTGTGGTAACACAGACGTGTATGGGCTCTGTAGTCAAGGATGACTGTTCTACAAAAGAGCTTTAGGTCACAATCAGCGAATGCATTGTTCAGCCATCAAAGCTTAACAAAAAGTTCCCTGCAAGCCTTTCAGTGCTCAGTGGCCCTTCTGACAGCTGATACTTTTGGTCCTCACATTTTGCTACCACGACATAATTTCTCCCGCAATCCAGTCTGCCATGATGTTACTGATTAATGGGAGTCGGACTTCCCTAATAAGCAGTGAAGAATCTTCACATTTTAGAGTTATTTCTGCAATGACTAATTGCTAGGTTTTGCCAAAAGAAGGAAAAGAAAACATGTATACCTAGTATTTATTAGTGTCAGGTTAAGGGTTAGCTGTGTCCACAATGCATCAGCTTCCAACTATACACAAGTAGCTATCAAATACACACAAAAAAGCCACCCTTTGTCTATAGGACAAACTGGATGTGACAGTAAGTTCATGGGTCTATATAACATGTCTGGATCAGGACCACAGTGGGTGGAGTAAGAGGATTTAACCACAGTCCCTGTAAAAACCACCTCTTCAAAGATGCTGTGGTGAATTGGCACTGATACCAAGGGCAGCACTTCCTCCTCCTCCACCATCCAGTAAATACATGATATTTTTGCCGGGGTTTCTGTGCAGAGGAAAGGGTTAACCTCCCCTTTCCACATGCCACAATTGTGCCCCATTGAGACCCACTTTTTCACCATGTGAACCACCCTGTTTACTGAGATCTACCTCAGAGGCCTTTAGTGAAGCTGCATCTTTTTCAAGGCTTTGGAACTTCCTCCCAACATCACTTGAACCATTTTACTTCAAAAAAATAAAAAAAAATGTATTTGGAGGCTTCTGAGCTGTTGCTTTGAGATCTTGAGATTTTCTAAACTGGTCTGGACCCTGTGATGTGTATTTATTTATTCATTTAATGTCTTAAAGATTTTTGCTACCTGACTGTGAACACGATGAGGTGTTTCAATATGAGATGGTAGGATTGGGAGGGCTTACACAAAGGAATCCATGTGAAGGTTAGTGCTGTAAAAGAAATCATCACAAACTCTACAGTGAATAATTCTGAAGAAAACACGTACTCACACGGGTGCTAGGAAGATTGATTAATTCAAATATAGCATGCAGTAAGGTGTTGAATAACATGATTGAATACAACAGCCATGAATCGGGGTGGGGGGTGGGGAGAAAGGCCTCCTTTTAAAATAAAAATAAAAAGCTCTGCTAAATACATGTGCACAAGTTGTTGTTCTATTTTATTTTTATTTTGAAAGCAAGCCAAGTCAGAAAGCACCACATTTCTCAAAGATTCAAGTTTCAGGCAGTCTTAATTTTTGCATTTTCCAGTGTAGTAGAGCATGTCATAAAGGTGAGCCAGTAGGATTTTGAGCGGCGCACCTCAATTCTGGTTTCTGCTGGCTTCACCAATCTGCCAACTGCCAACTTCAGAGATGCCCATATGCCTTGATGCCTCAGCAAGATAGTTTATCAAGGCGTCAGAGAGCAGCACAAGCAAACTGAGATAAGAGGTGGCATAGCAGAGGAACTTTAGAAACAAAACATTCAACATGGAACAAGGGTGTTTCATTGTTTGTTTAATGTATTTGTACCCCTCTCTTCTGGCAAAGTTAAATCCCAGAGCAGCTTACAGAGTAGACTGGGGTGAAGGGAAGGAACGACTACCTGGCTTCAGTTGTGGGCTTCCTAGAGGCAACTGATTGGCCACTGTGGTAAACAGGACTAGATTGGCCTTTGGTGCGATCCAGTAGCAAGGCTTTCCTTACAACCGTATGTACATTTGGAGAAATTTGCACTGATGCTAATGAATTTCCACAAACATGTTGAAATGGAGAAAAGGCATTGTAGGCTTTCTGGATCTTCTCTGGAACCTGTTGCCCCGCCACTGTGAAAACAACATAGAAGTAATCTATTTCTTTCTTTGAGGGTGAAAAGGAAGTCAAGACTAAAAAATATGCAAGAACTTACTGGCTGGGAGTGTGCTGCTGTGAAGAAGCCATTTCACAGAGACAATATGTAAACTGGCACTAGGCTGGTGCTCAGCAGCCAGGTGTTTTGAATCACTGTGAGTTTGTATTCAGTTTGTTATTTCATACATTTGCCTTATTTATTTGCAATTGTGTTTGTTATATGATTACAGGGATTGTAATGTCTGCTAAGAGGGACACGGGTGGCACTGTGGGTTAAACCACAGAGCCTAGGGCTTGCCGATCAAAAGGTCAGAGGTTCAAATCCCTGCGACGGGGTGAGCTCCCGTTGCTCAGTTCCTGCTCCTGCCCACCTAGCAGTTCGAAAGCATGTCAAAGTGCAAGTAGATAAATAGGTACCACTCCAGCGGGAAGGTAAACGGTGTTTCCATGCACTGCTCTGGTTCGCCAGAAGTGGCTTTGTTATGCTGGCCACATGACCCGGAAGATGTACGCTGGCTCCCTCGGCCAGTAAAGCGAGATGAGCACCGCAACCCCAGAGTGATCCACAACTGGACCTAATGGTCAGGGGTATCTTTACCTTTACCTTTAATGTCTGCTAAGATTTTTCAGGTATTGTTATTATTTGGAGCTGCTTTGAGCTCAGTGTTGTTTGAAAAGCAGAGTACTATTACATGAGAATATATATATAAAAATGAGAGAAACCAATGCATAGTGCAGGTGTGGCCTTGATTATGGTAAATGCTGTTTCAGAGTCTTCTTTCCCATTTTAATGTTGTTGTTGATGATGAATATATTGTAAAACAACAATTGTCTCCTGGTCAAAAATTTCAATTTCTGTTGAATTTTCCACTTAGAACTTCCTCCTTGACAAACCTGCTTCTTAGTTTGCAAGTTTCCCCATCTCAAATAACAAGCTTTGTACTGTGTGTCTTCTTCTCTATAATTAATTCATTGCCCATAGTTACATCAATATAAAGAACAAGGATGGCAGTTCAATTCATATTTGAAGCATTTATTGAAGTTCAGGTTTGCTTTTTGAAAGAAGTGGTGGCACTGAAGATCTTATCTCATAGAGAAACATCCTCCAGCATTCATGTACAGTGTACAGAGGTCATGGCTAAGTATGGAGAGAATTAGATGCTGAACTACACTTAATTGAGGTGCTACACAGAAGGTCAACTTTTCGCATTTTTACAGGTAGCAATTACTCCTTTTCTTTACAATGCAAAGAAACTATAATTGCCAATTCCTTTCATAGATGTGTGGTAATGAAAGCTGAAATCCTACACATTCTGCCAGTTTGTAAGTCTCTTTTAACACAGCGGGACTTACTTCTGAGTAGACATATATAGGATTGTCCTGTGAAACAGCTTTCTTTTCAAACACATGCTTATAATTGAACCGTGGTTTCAAATTTCATAAAATAAACTGGCCTTGTTGCTTTAGTCCAGAGTTCAGTAGATCGACTTCATGAGCTGACTTCCTTTAATAATAATAATAGTTTATTATTTATACCCCACACATCTGGTTGGGTTTCTCCAGCCACTCTGGGTGGCTCCCAACAGAATAAAAAAAACACAATAAAACATTAAACATTAAAAACTTCCTTAAACAGGGCTGCCTTCAGATGTCTTCTAAAAGTCAGATAGTTGTTTATTTCTTTGACATCTGAGGGCAGGGCGTTCCACAGGGCAGACGCTACTACCGATAAGGCCCTCTGCCTGGTTCCCCGTAACCTAATTTCTCGCAGTGAAGGAACTGCCAGAAGGCCATCAGAGCTGGACCTCAGTGTCCGGGCTGAACGATAGGGGTATCTTTCAGGTATCCTGGGCCGAGGCAGTTTAGGGCTTTAAAGGTCAGCACCAACATTTTGAATTGTGCTTGGAAACGTACTGGGAGCCAATGTACTGAGTGCAGCACTTTCCTTGCATGTATCTTGGGGAGCTTCCACGCAGGGCCGGCACGTCCATTTTGGCGAACTAGGCAATTGCCTAGGCCACCCAAATGGAGGGGGTGCTGGCCAGGCTTGGGCGGGGGTGTGGGACAGGATAGCAGCAGCTTCTCCACTGTAGCGGAGAGGTGCTGCTTGCCCCCTACACCACCCCCGGCTCCCGCTAAAGCAGTCTTTGGCGGGGGCGGGGGTGGCACGGGTGAGCAGCGGCTTCTCTGCTATAGCGGAGAAACCGCTGCTTGCCTCTCCACCCCCACCTCCCGCTAAAGCAGGCTTTGGTGGGGGGGGGCGCGCCAGAAGATTGGTCTCGCCTAGGGCGCCAGAAGCCCTAGCACCGGTCCTGCTTCCATGTGGATAGGAAAGCCATTACAGAAAGCAGAGACCTATATTGATAGATGGAAACTTAGGGCTACCCTAGTACCTCAGACCCAGTTTAACCACACCTATTGCTCGGGAGCTGCAGATTCATGGGAGTCTTCCTGCTGTCATCTGCTGCCACCTGCATGGACCCCACTTGAAAATTGCTAAAGGTCTTAGTGGACAACTTAATTATTCCTCTGCATGTTGTAGCAATCGTCATGCACTGTGCTAGATGCTGTATGATTTTTATTTCTACAAACACACTGTTGGCCACTTGAATGAAGTTCACGATCCACCGGTGGTCCACAGATCACAGTTTGGAGACACCAGATCTATTTCAAGCATTGCACCAGAGCTCTTCAATTCACAAAGGGGGGGGGGGAGTAGGTCTCTGTCCCTCTGAACCTCTCCCTGACCAGATCTGTGATTCTTGCTCTTCAGAGGCCGCTTGTATTCAGGGCAATCCTGACTGAGGGTAGTGGGCTGACAAGAAGGCTCAGGTGTCCTAAGCACCCTTTTATTCTTTAACTTATTTCAACTACAACTCCTATTATCCCTAGCTAACAGGACCAGTGGGTCAGGGATGATGGGAGTTGTAGTCCCAAAACATCTGGAGGGCCGAGTTTGCCTATGCCTGCACTAGTTCATACTTGAGACTTAACACCAGTGTTTTTTTTCTTAATTTTTTTTTAGGGTTACTCTCATTTTGACTCAGTAAAATTACCATTTTAGAGTTCAAATTGGGGGAAATAAATACAGTAAATGGACAAAAGTACAAAGATTCACAAAATGTTTAGGGGTATGCATACCCCTGTGTACCCCCCAGAAAAAAGCACTGCTTGACATACCTTAAAATGTTCTGCACAGGTCTGTCTTAAGTATATCTTGCGCCATGGTGCAAAGTTCCCTCCAGCACACACACACACACACACACACACACACACACACACACACACCGTTTCCCAGAGTTGTCGACCTTCTTAAGGGGAGGGGACCCCAAAGTTGTTGGGGTTTTTTTTAGGAAAGGCTCCCCAGAGTTGTTGACCTGAACTTGGGAATTCCACAGATTTCACTACAGGAAAGGAGAGGCAAGAGCAGCAGATTGTCCTCGCCCATGACCACACACACAACGTACGGGGTGTGCGTGTGCGGCCCGCTGCATTTCACAACGCTACTCAAAGGGAGAAATAAAAGTGCACTTGGGCACAGCTAAGGATGGGTCTGCTTCCCTTCTACCCACTGGGAAGCCGCCGCACCGAAAAGGGAGAGACAGGGTCCTCACTTGCTGGTGGGGAGCTTTGACAGAGAGCTGCTGGGAGAGGCTCCAGAATCCCCATCAAAACCATTCCCACCCACCTCTTCGGGGTTCCCCTCCCACGCTCCTGCCATGCACAGGAGGCTTGGGAGGCAAGCTGCATGCCCGGGCTATGCAACTGAGTAAAGGAGAGTGCAGCTAGGAAAGAGGGAGGAGTAGGAGGGCAAAAGCAAGCTGGCAGCGTGACTGAAAGAGCGGACGCAGCACAGGGGGAAGGAGGAGGAGGAGAAGCCTCACGTGTGCCTTTCTTTTTGTTCCCACCCCCAAGAAGGCCTTGGCTCCCAAAGAGGGTTCGCGAGGGGAGCGCACAGCAACCCTCCCCTCTTTCAGCTGCCCAGTTTAGAGAAGCGCGCACACACACACACACACCTCCAACCTCACAACAACACCAGCGAGCAACTATTGCGTTGCCCAGGACGCAGGAGTGCTGTACATGCACCGGGTGAACGGATTCTAGGAAAACAGGAAGCCGCCGGCAAAGCCGCGCTGCTCCCCCACTCGCTGGGGTGCCCCTGAGAGGCCAGCACTGTGACGCAAAGCGCCACTAAGCCCTATAGGAAAGACGGCTCTGGTTCTGCAAACTTTCACAAAGGCTAGAAACTTTTAAAATAAAATAGTGTATCATCCTAATATATACTGGTATACAGGACCTTATGTCCTCCTTAGCACTTTTTTTTCTTCATCTTATCTACCTCCAGAGAAAGGAGCACATACATTTAGTCTTTAATATTCTCCACCACAATGCATGTGTAAGAAGCGTCATTCATGTTGTCACATTCAGTGGCCCAGCATAAAGATTTTTCTTTTTTTTTTTTTTAAACATATTTATTGATTTTCCAACATATATTTCCAATTACCAAACAAATTACAATGCCAAATTAATTATACAATTCCAATTATAACAATTCCAATTATGCCAAATTTTTAACTTGTGAATTCCCCATGTCTCGGACTCCGGAGCGCTTTCTTATGATCTTTTCCAGTTGCTTCATAAAGTCAATATTTTCACAGCCTCTGATAAATGCCAGCAAGCAGACACTCTTATAGTAAATAATGTCTCTGTGTGGAAAAAGCCATCCTCTCCCAATATCGCATTTCGGCTGACGCCATCTTGAAAGTCTCTCATAAATCAAACTTGTAAATCAAACTGCGACACACCAATTTCTTCCCCTGTGAGCCGTCCCCACTCTTTTCCGGGAGGGCCAGACCCTCGTAAATTCCACTATCAATCGTCCATCAAATCCGGCTTCTCCCTTTGAAGTGGTGTACAGCTCCACAGGCTATCATCAGCACTCGGCAGTTAATTCTAGCTGCGTCACAGCCAGCCGAGGATCCTCCATTTCTGTTGAGTCAAGTCCAGATCAAGTTTCACCTCCACACAGTTTATTTTTGTAATTTCCATTCTAATTTCCATTCTGTCTTTAAAGTCCACTTGCCATTTGCCTGTGAAAGTGGATTTTCTAGGGGGAGGTTTCGCCCGTGTTAAGTAGATATTGAGGCAAAACAAACGGAGATTCCAGAGCTTACCCCCCCTTCTTTTCCCTCCTTCACATACCAATGTAAAGTCCGCGTCTTCTTCCAATCTTCATTCTTAATCACTCAGGGCTGCAGTTAGCAACATTCTTCCCACTCCTTTGTCCGAGACATGCCCAAAATCTTTAAACAAATTTATATATCCAATTAAAGGGAGCGTGCACGAACGGGGCCGGCTCCAGGAGCTGCATCTGAAAACGAGCCCTATGTGCCCAGACTCCCCCACCGGTCCCGAAGGACCCAAAGCGGGTTAAGGAGTACCGCGGGCAAAGGCAGCCCTCCCCGTCGTCCCGGGGAGGTGGGAGGCTGCTTACTCCCATCGCAGCCGCCAAATTAACTCGTGATAGATAGCAAAGATGTTAAAGTCCGCCATCCTCCCGCTGTGCACGCCGGGAACTCAGCATAAAGATTTTTCAATGACCTGACACTAATGTATCAGCCTGCAGTAGCCACAGTAAAGAGAAGTCGTGTTTACCCTAGAGCATATTTCCAAAGGTTTGACTCGGTGAATGTGTTTAAATCCGTAATAGGAACAGAATGTCCTCCAATGAGCTTCCTCATCTTTCGCATTATACACACACACACACCTCACAGAAACACACAAAAGCAAGCAACACAAATGATGGCTGTCTAGAAAATATTTCTTTTCGTCTTGAAAGTAGACTCCCCTAGGATGTGGAAATAGTGACAAAGCACAACTATGACTTTAGGATGCTTCTTATTGTATGCATAATAACAAGCCTGAACAAATAACTTAAAAATACTCCTTTTAAATCACATAGGATGTTTACATTTTACGGGGTTTTATATGGTCCACCCTGTTATCAGATAGTGATAGATAGATAGTGCCTTGGGACAAGATGGTCAAGAGCAGATTTCACCAAATGTATTTGCCAAAACAAGTGTTCATTGGGGGGGGGGAATCAAGTTCAGAGCTGCATTTTAACATAGATGATCCCCAGCATACTGGACACTTATTTGTGTGTGTGTGTGTGTGTGTGTGTGTGTGTGTGACAAATGTTTTTTCTGATCTGTTGGGTTGCTAGAGCAAACATAAGAACTGTATATGTGATATATTAATCCCTTTCAACCAGTAAATAACAGATTTTCCTTTTACTATTTAAAAAAGGAAACTGTCTAAAGAATCTTTTTCAAAAACCTATCCCGGCCTAGGGGAATTATAGAAGACAGAATATAATGCACAGTGAACAATATATTCCGCCTCTCTCTGGCCACAGATGCATAAATAGCAATTTACAGGTATTCCATCATTTCTCCCTTCTAAATACTCTGTGGGCATAGTTTGGGATCTCAGGCAGATAATGCTTTCTTCATCATACCAACAGATAATTCAAAAACATAATCTGGAAGACCATGATAAGATTTAACATAATAATGAAATGATGAAAACAACATAGTTTGAAGATGTCATCTAATTAACAAAAGACTTATTCCTGAATTTTGTTTTCAATACACTGTTTTGAAACTATACAAGTAGCAACCTCAAGGATGTCAGGCTTCTATTCATACCGAACTATAAGAGTTTCACATTTATTCACCCAGCTTTGTACATGTCTATTAGAAATTTCTTCCAATAGTATTTTTGGAGCAACCTTGTACCTGGTATATGCTGTAATTTAAACAAGTACAAAAGCATGACAGTATGTACTCTGAACAATATTGAAGAAAACCCAACCTCAGATGTCATTATGGCATGAGTGCCATGTGGTAGGCTCAAGAATGACCTCAGAAAGTTTCCAATTTGGCAACATTTGCCCAGCCCAGCACTTCTGCACCACATACCACTTGAGGGGTTTATTTTCCAAAAAAGATATTAAGTGCAGAGGGTACTAAATTCCTGCCTTGAGTGTAAGCAAAATTTATTATGCCCTTAGTTAACTTACAGTTCCACATCTTACAGATTCCAAATATGATTTTTATTTAACTGAAATCCCAGATACTTAAAATCATTAACAACCGATCTCAGTGATCACGGGCAGGAGGAGGAGTTACGCTAAGACCAGACCATGTCATTGCCGAGGAGGCAGGTTTAGTCGTTGTCTGAGGACTATTCCTGCCTCCGGGTCTGGTCCTGACCGGACGGATACTGGATTCAGCAAGGGATACCCACATGACCTGAAGATGCTGCTGTGCAATGCCAGGTCAATGTTGAATAAAACCACTGCCATCCACGACTTGATTGTGGATGGTGGACTTGACCTGGCATGTGTAACAGAGACTTGGTTGGATGAAGCGGATGGGCCTGTCCTTGCCGCTGTTTGTCCACCAGGTTTCTCTTACGCACAGCAACCCAGGCCATCTGGGCGGGGAGGGGGGGTTGCAGTGATTTTTAGGAAGTCATTAGTTTGCACCAGGCGTCCTATTGGGAAGACCCAGTTCTCTGAGTGCATGTTCTGGAAGTTGGGCAATAGGGGCAGTACAGGATTCCTTTTGGTGTACCGACCTCCCCGCTGCACCAAGGATTCCCTGCCCGAGCTGCTTCAGGTCGTGGCGGATGTTCTCCTGGAGTCACCTAGTTTGGTCGTCCTAGGGGATTTTAACATCCATGCCGACACGACCTTACAAGGGGCCGCTCAGGACTTCGTGGAAAGCATGGCCTCCATGGGGCTGTCCCTGAATAAGTCTGGTCCAACTCATAGCCGAGGACATGCCTTAGACCTGGTATTCACCTCTATGGATGTTGGTGATCTGACATTAAAAAAAAGTGAAACTAAAGAAGTGCCATGGTCAGATCACTTCCTGGTACAACTGGACTTCTCCGCAACCCTTCCCCTCTGCAGGGAGGTGGGACCAATTCGGATGGTCCGCCCCCGCCACTTAATGGATCCAAATGGTTTCCAGAGAGTGGTAGGGGATACTTTATCCCATGTTGATGGCCTTTCAGCCGATTCCCTGGTGGCCCGCTGGAATGTGGAGCTAACCAGGGCTATTGACTGTTTGGCTCCGAAGCGCCCTCTCCGGTTGCATGGAGCCCGGACAGCCCCGTGGTTTTCCCCGGAGCTGAGGGCGATGAAACAATCGTTGAGACGGCTAGAGCGCCGGTGGCAGAAAACCCATTCTGAATCCGACCGAACACAGGTTAGAGCTCAACGTCGAGCCTACCAAGTGGCGATAGCGACGGCGAAGAAGACTTTCTTCACCGCCTCTATTGCATCTGCGGAAAATAGCAGCAGGAGACTCTTTCAGGTGGTTCGGAATCTATCGGAGCCACCTTCGTCATCGGGGCCTGGTAGGGACCCCAAGATCTCCTGCAATGCGTTTGCAAAGTTTTTTGCAGATAAAATCGCTCAGATTCGGAAAGAGATAGACTCCACCGTGGGAGCAGGGCCAGGGCGGGAGAGTGCCAGAGTCCTGTCTAGTCCAGTTGCGTGGGATCAATTTCAGTCTGTTACCTCCGAGGATGTGGACAGGCTGCTTGGACGAGTGAAACCAACCACCTGTCTCCTTGATCCTTGCCCATCCTGGCTTATAAAAGCTAGCCGGGAGGGGCTGGGCGATGGGCTGCGCGGGGTGGTGAATGCTTCCCTCTGTGAGGGAGCCTTCCCAGCCCCGCTGAAAGAGGCGGTCATTAAACCGCTTCTTAAAAAAACATCTTTAGACCCGGCCAATATGGCCAACTATCGCCCAGTCTCAAATCTACCATTCTTGGGCAAGGTGATTGAGAGGGTGGTTGCTGAACAACTCCAGGCACGCCTGGAAGAAGCGGACCATTTGGATCCCTTCCAATCGGGATTCAGGCCTCACCATGGGACTGAAACCGCCTTGGTCGCGCTGGTCGATGATCTCCGGCGGGCTAGGGACAAAGGTGAGAGCTGTTTCCTAGTTCTGCTGGATCTCTCAGCGGCCTTTGACACCATCGACCATAACATCCTTCTAGACCGGCTAGAGGGGTTGGGAGCTGGAGGCACTGTTATACAGTGGTTCCGCTCCTTCCTCCTGGGCCGTGTTCAGAAAGTGGTGGTGGGGGATGAGTGTTCAGACCCCTGGGCTCTCACTTGTGGGGTGCCTCAGGGTTCTGTCCTCTCCCCCATGCTTTTTAATATCTATATGAAGCCGCTGGGAGAGATCATCAGGGGGTTTGGGCTGGGTGTTCATCAGTATGCGGATGATACCCAGCTCTACCTCTCTTTCAAATCAGAACCAGTGAAGGCCGTGAAGGTCCTGTGTGAGTGCCTGGAGGCGGTTGGAGGATGGATGGCGGCTAACAGATTGAGGTTGAATCCTGACAAGACAGAAGTACTGTTCTTGGGGGACAGGAGGAGGGCAGGTGTGGAGGATTCCCTGGTCCTGAATGGGGTAACTGTGCCCCTGAAGGACCAGGTGCGCAGCCTGGGAGTCATTTTGGACTCACAGCTGTCCATGGAAGCGCAGGTTAATTCTGTATCCAGGGCAGCTGTCTACCAGCTCCACCTGGTACGCAGGCTGAGACCCTACCTGCCCGCGGACTGTCTCACCAAAGTGGTGCATGCTCTGGTTATCTCCCGCTTGGACTACTGCAATGCGCTCTATGTGGGGCTGCCTTTGAAGGTGACCCGGAAACTGCAATTAATCCAAAATGCGGCAGCTAGACTGGTGACTGGGAGTGGCCGCCGAGACCACATAACACCGGTCCTGAGAGATCTGCATTGGCTCCCAGTACGTTTCCGAGCACAATTCAAAGTGTTGGTGCTGACCTTTAAAGCCCTAAACGGCCTCGGTCCTGTATACCTGAAGGAGCGTCTCCACCCCCATCATTCAGCCCGGACACTGAGATCCAGCGCCGAGGGCCTTCTGTCTGTTCCCTCACTGCGAGAAGCAAAACTACAGGGAACCAGGCAGAGGGCCTTCTCGGTAGTGGCGCCCGCCCTGTGGAACGCCCTCCCATCACAGGTCAGGGAAATAAACAACTACCTGACATTCAGAAAAAACCTGAAGGCAGCCCTTTTTAGGGAAGTTTTTAATGTTTGATATTGTTGTATTTGGTTTCTGTTGGAAGCCGCCCAGAGTGGCTGGGGAAATCCAGCCAGATGGGCGGGGTACAAATAATAAATATTATTATTATTTATATCAGTATTATCTATTTGTGCATTTATGTGGCCTGGCAAACAAGTAAACTGAGTTTTGGCATAGTTCAAAGTAAGAAGTTCCTTTTTACAAAGTGATCCAAGGTCTCCAAGAATATGCTTGATACCTATAACAGTACAGGATACAAGGACCATGTCATCTGTATGAAGCAGTGCACACAAGTCTTTCCGCATTCACCCACATGAAGGCAAGCTACCATTGTCCCTTCAGCATCAGAATTAAGACACGACAGTAAATGACTTGAATGACGGGACACAACTTTATTAATAATTAACATCTGATATGCAACATTCTGAACTAACTTGGGTCAACCTCTCCAAGCAGATCTGTTAACCTGAGAACATATACACCTGATAACAAGGTGAGAGCTGAAAGTATCTCATCCCTGTGTGTGGCTTGTTTTTTTATTGGAAGGAAAACCCTCAGGACAAATAACCAGTTCTTCAGCCCAACCCACAGTGCAAGATGAGGGGAGAGAAAAGTCACATTTCAGCAGACAATTTAGGAATTGGTACTCAAAAAATTCCTTCCTATTTCGGACAGAATAAGAATAGCAGGTTTACAGAGTGATCCTATGTATGTAACCTCAGAAGGAAGTCCCACTGAGTTCAAGGGGGCTTGCCCCACATGCGATTGAAGCCTAAGAATAGTGAATTCTCTGCAGCTGGCTGGGCTGAAATTCTTTGGAGAAGAGATGTGCCTCATTGAATGAGGCTTTGCCTTTTAAGGATGGAAATGTTGTTGAGATTTGGAAACCGTAGCTTATAGACTGGGAAGAAAAGAGATTACAAAGACTTTAATGGCCTTTAAAAAAAAGTTGAGTAAACACCATATGCAATTACTCTGTAGGGAAATGCAGCTTAATTAAAATAGAAAGTAATTCTATTAGCATATACACCTGCTGCTCATATGGTTCATTTCTTCCAAAAATAACTGAATTACTGAATAGAGATTGTTCTGTAGTTCACCTACTTAGAATGGCTGCTTCAGCATTTTGTCCTCTCCTCCCAGAGGTGATTCATTGTTCACTTAAAAATAGTTATTCAACATGCAGATAGAGATCTGTTGGGACTTGGCCATCAACTGAAAGGGCACAGTTTATCTTTACTGTTTAAGACCAAAGCCCAAAATCCACAACTTCATTGGTGGAAAAAAGCAATGCATACAAATTGCACCTTATATTCAGCACTGAAACTAACCACTAGACTTACAGGCTCTTCCATCAGCAGATTCACAATGTGTGTTGTGCGGGGAGGGTCTGATCACAGCATCCTGGGAGTAGTTATCAAAAGGAACCTCTCTAAAAACCAATTAAAAGCCTTTTAAGAGACTGAGCTAAATTAATGACTGAATACCCATAAACACTCTCAGCTCTTTGCCTACAGGGATTGGCATGTTCTTCTAAGATTTTCCTGTTGAGGGCTACACCATGGATTCTCATGGAGGGCTGGTCTACAACAGCCTCTCCAACCTGCTGTTCTCCAGATGTTTGGGGCTACAACTGCCATTAGTCCTAACCAGCATGACCAGGGTTCAACGTTAATGGGAGTTGTAGTCTAGCAATATCTGGAAGCACCAATTTGAGGAAGGCTACAATACAAGTTTCCAGATCTATGTAAAAAGAATATGCTTCCACGGGGTGACTCTTCTTGCTTTGTTTCAATGTGTTGTTTGGGTTGCTCTTCCCACCAAGGTAAGGAATTTCCACATCAAGTGAATGTTACCTCTGATAATATCTAGTGCAGATATGATATGTGATTGAGAGGAGCCACATGGCATGATGTGATAGATTACAGCTTGCTTATCTGTTGATGGATGGTGTTTATTAAATGCCCTTCACCTGTTGGTTCCAAAGCAGGTCACAAAAGCCAATACATAACTATGGATATTTATATTTTTAATATTTTAGTGGTAATCTTGATTTAGAGGTTAAAGCATCATCATCATCATCATCACCACAGTTTGAAGCACCAGACTCATCAATCCAGTAGAAGGAAGTGTCATCACTTCTAACTAAACATCACCTTCCAAAGGCCTACGGAAAAAGTCATGTCTCGACATGCTGACAAAAGGCACACAATGTTAGGGAGAGCATCCCACAGCTTTGAGAAGACCATAGCAAAGGTCCACTCACCTACCCCACCACCCTGGAATACACTGGATGGTGACACAATGATCAGGGCCTTCCCATCTGATCATAACACTCAGGCCAATTTGGAAGGAAACAGCCCTTCAGGTATTTGGAGCCCAAGTCCCTCAGGACTTTATACATCAGCCAAAGCACCTTAAATTGGTCCCGGGTGTAACTGGCAACCGGTGCAGATTGACCCCACCAGGTGGGAACAGGGGAAGTCCATGGAAGTGGCCTCCTGCATAGACAGAAGATAAACGAATTCTAAATTACATCAAAACTATAAGGATTGCTTTACCTCTTGCAAAGTGAACTCGGTATTTATGCTGTGCAGTAATCAATTTCTAAAGATTGATGTCCTAAGGAAAAGTGGGGCATTCCTGGATCAAATCAGAAAACAGGACACCTTCTGTAAATCTGGGACTGTCCCTGGAAAATAGGGACCTCTGAAGAGTCAAACCGGGTAAAATAAACGTTTATCCATCTACTGGGTTGCATCTGTGTGGCTATCTGAAGTTTTTTCCTTTTTTCTGAGGAGTGGCCTAAATATTGTTTAAATAAGTATGTATATAAATGAGGGCTAGAAAACAGGATGTTACACTTCCATGCAGTCACAAAATACTTTCAGCTTCACACATAACCAGTGCTGTCAAGTATCCCGTTTTCCCCGGGAATCTCCCTTATTTCAAGCAGTTTCCCGCTGCTATCCCTTATTTTTTATATCCCTTTAATTTCCCATTTTTTCAAAGGAAGCAGCTCCTCTCCCTCCCCCTGCTGGCCAGGGACTGGGAAGACCTCGCCTCCTTGCAGCCTCAAAGCAAGCGGGAGCCATTTCCCGCGCTTACAGGCGTCATAGCCCACGGGCAGCGTTTCCAAAATACAGTAAGCCTACTGCGCGCGTTCACACCAGTGCCGCCCACTTTTGATTCTGGCTCTGCCCACCACTGCCATGTGACTGTCCCCGGGATAGGCGAGGCTGCTGATCCCTTATTTTCAAATCCGAAACTTGACAGCTATGCACATAACTAGCACACAAAGCATCAAATTACAGTTAATCAAACTGAGACAGCTACATAGAGACTCTGTGCAGCCAAGGCATTTTACTCCAGCAGCCTTTGCCAACCATGCTGGCTGGGGCTGATGGGAACTGTAGTCCAAAAATGTCTGGAGGACACCAGATTACCAAAGGCTATATACTGCAGGAATACATAACAAGACTGCATATGAGAAGCATTCTGAGGAATGGAATATGGACACTGGGTGGGAAGTATGAAAAAGCTATTGAGCCTGCCCTTTCTTCCTACGGAGTGTAATTTAGGCCACATCTGGTGGCCTGATAAGTGGCACAGCATTGAAAGCACCCGGGATGTATCTACACTGTGCTCTCACATTATTGATGAGTCTCATCACAAACTCGGAGGCCTCCCGTTGTTCAGCAAGAGTGAAGAACAGATGTATGTAAGTGTCTCTTTCCCTTGCTAACATCTCATTGTCGAAGCTGCCACGTGTAGATAATGCCGGCATTAAGCACATTGGCGCATTGCCCACTGCTGCCAACAAATCTGAACATGTCTGGATGGCAGTCATTGTGGCATCTGTGCAATTGCTAAGTAGCCCAGTTCACTGTTTTTGCAGTCGTGGGGGGGGGGGCAGAGGAATTGAGTGTTTAAAATGTTGAATACTGTACATATCTTTCCCCCCTTTTCATAATATAATAGGGAGATTCTTTTTACATATTACCTAAATTTAGAATCATACAATTCCCACAAGCTGGATGCTCACTAAAAATGCTTGGTTTTTCATGGGCGACCTCCAAACAGCAGACAGAATGTTATGGTGCTTATACTGTGTAATAACAAATAATATCACAAATATATTTTACCCCTCGGGTGTCATCCTTGAACCCCACGTTCTAAAACTCCATTCATCCATCAGTGAGATATATCACTACCTGGTTTCACTGAGATCTTTCATCACAGTGCCGTCACTGCCACTGCTTGTTCCAGCAGTGAGTTCAACTTAGAATGTAAAAAGCACAGGGACTGTGATGTGATTTCTTCATATTCCACAGGAGGCTCCGCGTATTTGCGTGCCTGTGTATGATCATATATTATATTAAGTATCCTGACAAGATACTTGCATGGCAGTAAAGGTGCTCTGTGCCTTTTGGTTGTAAATTGGGAAGTGGCTCTGGCTTTTACAAGCATACAAACCTAACCTGCAGATCTACGATATGCTTTTGTAAACTGGGCTGAGGTTTTTTTTTTTTTTTGCAGTACTTTACCATTTACAAAGCAATCAAAAAGTAATCACAACTCTCTTCCAGCCCCATAAAGAATTATTAGCAACATGTGCTGGATGCAGAAATAAGGGGTACGACAGACGGACTGGGGAGAAATTCACAAAGAATATAGGAGCCAAGTGCAACTATCTTTGAAAACTGCACTTCTCTGAATTCTGTGGTGCAATATTCCAACCTCTCCAAACAAACAAAAAAATGGAAAAAAAACTGCATAGAAAAATGTGTATATTAGGGGAAAGTGTGCATATATGAGTGAAAATAATGTAAAAATGCATTAATAGTGATAAATTTCTTGCAAAAATACATGTATAATGCAAAAGTGTACACAGAAAGTGGCATTATCTGGACAATCCTCCCTGCCCCCTGCAAACCTACAAGTTTTTGTGTGGACTTTTTGTGTATTTATCTATATAGATATAAATAGATAGAGATATTAGAGACTGATGTAGAAATGGTGTGAACTGAACTTAAAAATAATAAACTAATATGGACGTATTCAGACAATCTGGGAGAACTGTCTTCACAAAAACCTGGATGTGTACAATTCAGTACAAACAGTTCTAAGACGTCCTGTACCGGGATGCCATTTGAACGGTGGTTCCTCTAGTTCCTCAGGTGATTATTTATCAACCACGTGATTATTTATCAAGAGCTCCTGCTATTTTTGACCAGTGTTACAAACATTTAAAATGCCTGCCTTCTGTATGTTCCCTCAGAAGTAAATCACATGGTAAGTATGCATACAATTAGAGGCTTAATATATTATATACTAGATATGGATGACAAGCACACCAGTAAGAAGAACAAATGTTCTTAATATGTCCTTTGTTTTTTTGTTTGTTTGTTTGTTTGTTTGTGATTTATTCTTGAGCTGGCCTTTAAATCTTACCAATAATCTCCCACACTCCTGAAATCTGAATTAGCATAATAGCACTCTGTGGTGGCTGCAGGGCAGAAGGGGTAGTTTTTATATATCCTTTGTTTCAGGGCTATACTTAAGGTTACTAATACCTTTTAAGAGATTATTTTACTTGGAAATGACAAATAACAGATATGGAACAAATATTATGGCCTTAAGGAAACAACAAAAAATAATGTCAGATAATTTTCATATAATCTAGATGAGCACAAGCTGTGTCCTACTGGACACCTTCTAGAACATTCTTCTGTTTTGCATAACTGTATAACTGTTAGTTATACAGTTTGTATAACCAACAAGCGAGCCACAAATTGCTTATGTGAGAAAGAACATAGCCCAGTGTTTTTCTTTTTTGTTCCCAAGCAAAGGTTAATTATATCTTTAGTTGCAATGCAGTTGTTTTGCACAAAGGCAGTCCTGCACAAAACAGCTGTTAAAATAAAAATAAAAAATAAAAATAAAGGTACTGTGAACATCCCTTGAGCAACAATTGGTGGAAAAGGGAATGCTGCAACTTTGAGCTGTTGGAAACAAAAGCTCCATTAGCTGTTCTCAGGCAATGATGAGATGGAAGTGGAGCAATGGATGGTACCCAGGAAAATATCACCCCCAAAAATACCTGCCACTGCAAAAAACCACTTGTGAACACAAGGTGCTTCAGACTTGGTTAACATGCAATCTCATGCTAGATTATTTCTTTTTACTGAATTAGCCATGGCTCAAAGATGTCTATATTAAATTGTGGCAGGTAAATGTTTCCTATTGTCCTGGCATTCTGGAACGGAGAAGCAGGCAGGGAAGGTCCGCAAACATTTGCAGAGGGATGGCAATATGAGAATAGAATATATTGCCATCCCTCGTAGCACTCCCAGGTGAGAGCTACAAGACCAGATAAGTTTATCTTGGTGGGACAGGCAGGCCTGTTTGAAATATGTGTTGCCCATCCAAGTCCCATTGAAATAAATGAAACTTGCACCAGCGGAGTGCTTGACAATATCATCCACCGGAATCTTTGTCCCTTTCACAGATTACAGGCATCTGTCTATTGATATTCCTTCCCATATGCTGTTATGTGTACTCTTGGCAATATAAATGATGCACAGAGCACAGACTAGTGAGACAGATTACCACCTTGGGCTGGCTAGCTCCAGTCTGAATGCTTCTGGAGAGCAGGAGAGCATTCCAGTGAGTCTTTGCTTCCTAAAATGCTCATCCAGATTTTTTAAATACTTTTTGTTGCTGTTGCCAGACATGAAGCAGGTGGTACATTATAATCCTTTATGTACAGAACAGAATACACACACACACACACACACACACACACACACACACACACACAGCACAGCACATAGAAATACTTGTTGTATTTTTAGTGTACAATGGTGGGAAACTGCTCTTACTATATTTGGATTTAATTCCTGGTGGCACAAAAAGAAAGAAGTGAATTCCACTCTAGATTTGGCATTTTGACAGCGGAGATACTATGCCAGCGTGTCCCCTTGTGGCTTCCCATGTAGAAAGAAATTACCGGTGGAGTTTTGCATTGAAGAAGAGGGATGACATTTGTTGCATTCAACAATGGCAACAAAGCTCACCAGGAAGAATTGTTTTAGCAGCAGAGGCAATTTTTGTTTTATTTATTTTGCCAAAGTAATAAATGAGTGGGAGTTTTGTTTGTTGCAATTTGCTTTTATTGGTTAGGCATTATTTTGTACTATTTTTAAAACTGTATTTTTAGCATTATTATTTTTTCGAGCTATTCAGAGAACTCTGTTGTTGGGTGGCCAATATAAATCCTGGGATTGTTTCCAACATTCTCTGTCCGCTAGTGCAAGGTCTCTTGCACTAGCAGACAGGGGAGTTTTAATGTTGCACAGCAAAGGAATCTAGTGCAACAGTTGTTGTTGTTTTTTAAAAAAATTATTATTTATTAAATTTCTATACTGCCCTTCATCAGAGGATCACAGGGCAGTTTACAATAGTAAAGCACAAAAATACCATAGTAACACACACATTCCCTTGCCCAACACATTCTGCTGAAGCAAAACATTTCACTAGCAGAACAATTAAATGATGTTAGCTTAGTGCTATACTGGGTACAACCTTGTAATAATTATTCTCTTCTACGGTTTGAAGAGATGCAACAGCTCATTCATTTATGTGTTATGTTCTTTGTACAGTACAACTAGCCTTTTAAAATAATTGGTGGCTGGTCTCAAACAACAAGTTCCCAATTTCCCCCATGTTTATTGGTGCCATTGCCATATCATGTACGATTGCCCAAACTCAGCTAAGGAATACTTGAGGAATTTAGTATTTGCGAATCCTAATATAAACTGGCCTTTCAGACTAATATGTGGACCAGAGCCTACCGATCCATAGGATTTCACACTTCCCAAATGTTGTGGCACAGTTCAAAGAAACATACCAAAGATGGAAATTTTGAGAAGAAGTATATTTTGAAACTACATATTAAGACGATGTATTTAAATATGAATTTAAATGCAATGTTTCATGCAGATTGATGCAGAAAGAGGGTGGAATAGATTTAAGTGTAGGCACATGAAAATGGCATGGAATGAGCACAAATAGACTCATTTGTCCATTCCTACCAAGCTGTGGTTATGCCTTCAGGCTTACCCTTTTCTTCTGGGCTATAGACCAGTGATAGGGAACCTGTGACTGGACTACAACTCCCATCATACCTTGCCATTGGTTATGCTGGTTGAGGCTGATGGGAGCTAACCAGGCAAACACCCACAAAAACTAAAACCAGATTTCTTGCTTCCTTCATACTCTTTCATGGAATATATATTTAAAAAGCAATCATTTTACAGAATAATAAGCAATTACTCTGTCATACCTTGATTATAATTTGTTATGATGTCCAGAGGTCACATAAAATTGTTTAAGAGGCTGGATTTAGTCCTGACTACAGGCCGCCACCACTTAACTGTCTACAATACAAGTGAATTTAACCTCATTGCTTCATCGCAATAGTACTTAGAAATGAAAGAAATGAAATGTGAGGTCGCCAAAAAGGCACTTTAAATTATATCCTGTTATGTTCACCTCTGTGCACTGGGCCATATACCTGCAATTACTCTGTCTGTAGGTAAAAAACACACACTCCCTCCTTGGCACCAAAAGCTTACTGTCGCTGAAACTTTAGGGATTTGTTGCTGATTAGTAATCAGGGCAACAAATTAGCAGCTACACACAATGGGGGGAAAGCATAGGGATTGGGGAGAGAGGAAATACATCTTGCTTTAGCACACAATACAAAGTAGAAGGGTTACTGTCCTCTCTTTTTTGATAAGCTGTTTATTATTGTTGGGCTATTGCATGTGGAAAAATAGCTACAAAGTGCTAGTTTGTGTTTGAAGAAGTCAAACATCCTAAAGGCTTGATCTTTAGTAGCTTCATGAAGCTGCATTACTGGCTGTCACTAACCCGTGTGCTGACAGGATGTTTCTCCGTGAGGCAGGCAGCCACAACAGGGGGCCATCAAATGTGGCCTTCAGGTCATGCCTGAGTTTTGTGTCTTGGCCCACAGTTTATGCTTTGCTATTTTCCGGTCAACACACAGTTACCTCAACAAAGTTACATTATCAACTCAAACTATCCTTAATTGGTCATGACAGTCTAAATATTGTGGGTTCTGCTACAGGTATGTTATCCCATGCACTCAAGCATTTCCTAGGCCTAGTGTCTCTTCAATTTAAAAGGAACCCCAGAATAAAATAGTTTGCAATTTTAATGTTTGTTATTGTGCAAATTGGTGCATACCATGCACAAATTCTCTTTCTCTGTGTTTAATAATAATAATAATAATAATAATAATATCACACCAGAGCAAACAATGCCTGTCTCCGCTAAACATCTGATCAACGCCTGATCCCATCTAACCTTCAGCTTGTACTGTGAAGAGTCTGATCGGACTGTGGCCCTGGGCATACTGACTCTAAAGTAATTTTAAAGCTCTAGAATGTGAGGAAACTTTTTCATCTTGACAGCCACATTGTGTTCTGAGCAAACCTCTGTGGACTATGTGTTAGTGGAGCTAGAAGTAAAAGTTGATAGAACAATTAATGTAAAATTTACTTTTACCCAACAGGCTAGCTTTTATGCACCCTCTCTATTCTTCATTCAGGGAAGCAAGAGGTATTATCAGTGTTCAAGGCAGCCTTTCTCAACCTTGGGTCCCCAGATGTTTTTGGCCTACAACTCCCATCATCTCTAGGTAGCAGGACCAGTGGTCAGGGATGATGGGAGTTGTAGGCCAAAAACATCTGGGGACCCAAGGTTGAGAAAGGCTGGTTCAAGGGCATACTCCAGCCCAGCAAAAGCACTCAAGGAGGATGGGAAATAAGATGTGGCCCTGGGGGAACTTAAAGGCAGGCAGGTTTGGCTCCCAGGCTTGACGTTTCCCACCCCTGCTTTAAATGCTGTGATATATATTTAACGATAAAATTGTTTATTTTATTCATCCTTCTTTATGTGACATATTATTATTCTAATGTATAATTGATCAAATTCCTTAGCCACGGTTTCAAAAAAGAACACAAAACCACCCCACTAAATGTTGATGTTCATTAGAAGATTACCTTTCTTGGAAGCGTCTGCACGTTCTGAAATGCAATTTTGTATGTGCTCATAAAGGGCTTAACGGTGCATATGCCGCAGCTGTAACAGCAAACCAAATGTCATTGATCTACCTTTCTGGTAGCACCATAGGTTATGCATAACCCTCGGTGTCTGCTAATAGACGTCCATTTTTGACAGCACAAACCTTAAAAGCAGATGTTATCATATAAGCTGCCAACTTCCTGCACTATGCGAAGCACAGCCTGACATAATACAAATAACACTGTGTGGTGACCCTATGATAAAAATAACATTTGTAAAGGAAGAGGCATGCATTCAGCCCCTGGATGTCACCAGCAACAAAATGTTGCAACGCCCATAGCTTTCTTCCTGGCAGAATATAATACAGACCACAGTAGATCCTATCCGTGTGGCAAATTAAATGCAGTATGGTATAAATTATTTACATTTAAATCAGATTTTAAATATTAAATGTAACAAGACTCAAAATATTTTCTCTGGAGAGCTAACAGTTTTCAGAGGTTGACAGAGACAAATAGTCCCAAACAACTGCCAATCCTAAATTCTTGCATTTAAGCTGATTTTAATACTGAGTTCAGGACCAGTTTAGCTTCCATTCAGGTAATCTTAGGGCTTTTCTTATTCAGCACTGTCATCGTTGTGAAGTAGACCTTTCAAGCCCTGCTTCAGAGGAAATAGCCCAATCATCCACAATCCATACATTAAAGAAGGAAGTCATATTCCTCCTCTGCTTTTCAGCAATCTGCCTTTAAATCTAGAAGCACCTTGAACTACGTAAGTTCCTTCCAGGTGAGAATGTAAAAGGCAGTTATTTTCATTCTGAACTGTATTAATCACAATCAGGACTGCTTCTGACCTGCTGCAGCTCAGTTTCCATCAAATACTGTTTTGGTTTTTTTTGTCTCACTGTCAACTATTTAATGTAGGTTACATAACTTCATGTTCTCGAAGCTACCAACATGAGTTTGACCAAACTGCGGGAGGCAGTGGAAGACAGTAGTGCCTGGCATGCTCTGGTCCATGGGGTCACAAAGAGTCAGATAAGACTAAACAACTAAACAACAACATAATTTCAGTGACTATTTACATAGCTCACATAACTTAGACTCATTTCAAGGCAAAGCAAATGCCATAACACTATTTTAAGGAGTCATGAGCTACATATAATTTGTGGACTTAAAATAACAAAAATTGATAGTATTCAATTGACTGATTTCCATTCCTGAGTGCAGACAACCATGTGAACTGCAGCAATTTTATAGATTTCCCCTATTTTTCCAGGGAAGCGTATCCTCAACCAGAACAAGTTGCCTTCCCACCTCTTAGACTTGAGACCTCAGAATGCACAACACCACTGTGTTTTCAATATCAGCTTCAGCTTCAATTTATTGATCAACATGCAGTCCATTACCACCTCTACCTCTCCTGATTCAGAAGGAAGAGAGAGATGGAGTTAGCTCATGTCTGCACTCCATATCTCCTTATGACAGTTCCTAGATATTTCAGATGGTTGCTAAATAGCATGGGGTATCAGATGGAAATCTGCAAGATGCCACAGGACAAGTACCTAGCCCTGAAGACTACACCTCATAACTACTTTCCTCAGATAGCCCTGAAGGTAGGAACATAATGATTGAAATGTCCCCAACCTCCACCTTCCTGAGTCACTGAGGATACCATGGTCAACAGTATTGACAGCCACGAAGAGTTCAATAAGAATGAACAGGGCCACACTTCCTCCATCTCTGTCCCTAAAAAAAAGTTGTAAAACCAGTTTTAGTGCCATGACCAGGCCTGAAGACTGTCATGAACTGGCAGAATGATGGGGGTGGGGATGAAGAGGATCACAACAAGGGGTGCAGCCAGGACTGGAACACACCAGGGCAAGCAAGGGATGGGGAATGAAGTACTCACGGGGTGACATAGGTTGGTGAGGGGATGGAGATCAACACACAGGAACCAGAGCAGCAGGACCCATCATCAGAGTCAGAGGAGCCCCTGTCCCCACAAACAAGGTGAACTCTGCTGCATAGGGAACAGTGGGAAAGGGACTTTAGGAGGCTGAGGCAAGCAAGGGCCCACAGCCCTAGCTCATTAGCTGGCCAGGTGAGTCTCGTTAGCTCTGGCAGCAGGTGAGAGATTTCTCTGTTGGAGTAGGCTTGGAACAGGTGAGGGTCACCTGCCTCGTCAAGCCCAGAAACAAAGTGCAAAAGGGAAGCAGAGCTTAGGTGCTGTGTCTGTTCAACTGCCCATGTTGCTGTACTTTGGCTTGGATGCTCTTGGACTTCTTCAGGATTGTTCTTCAGGCTTGACTCTGGACTGTATTCTGACTGCTGGGCTTCAGACTTGTCTACTTGGATTAACCCTGAACTACGTTCCCTGTTCTTTGTCCTTTGGCCTTCATTTGTGTGGCTTGACCCTGAACTTCAGACTTTGGATTTGGCATACTGACTCGCTGCAAGGTAGGCCAGAGGTTCAGGAGAAAGCCTGACCGAAATTGCATGTTGGTCTCTATCCTTTCAAATCACTTTCCCATGCTAACTGGGGGAACCTGTGGCCCTCTTGGTGTGTTGTTGCACTGCAACTCCCATCAGCCCCAGCCAGCACGGCTTATCACTAAGAGTGACGAGAGATGTACTTCAAAGTCATCTGGAGGTCAGGGATTCCCCAACCCTTTCTTATACAATCTGTTGGAAAAGACACCCCCTTCAGTTTGCATAGGATATAATACAAAGCGAATATTAGAGGGACAAATGTCTGTCCACCTGCAGTAGACCTTCATACCTCAAGGTTGCGCTCTGGAAGGTGGAGTGTTATGCTTAGCCATAGTTTACCCACCAGCCCTCCTTCACAACCCTGGAAACTGATGTTGATAGAGGCCATGTGCCCACCTCAGTACTCCTCTCAACCATTCTTGCTGTGTCCTGACTTGCACATTGATAGTGGTCATGGGTTTGCTGTGTCAAACATACCTGGAACCTGACATTTATCTGTAAGTGGTTCTGGGATGGATGGACTATTTGATCAAGAAAATACAGTATCCCTTTTATTCCCTAGCAGCAAGAAAATGAACCATAGATTTTAAACAATCTGAGCCATAATCCGTTTCCCTCAGCAATGCTTTTCGTATATACTGTAAATATTTAATAATTGCAATATATATTACTCTAAGCATTACACCACTGGAAGGGTAAGCTTGCAATACAAAAACATCTTATTTGCCTGTAACAAGCCATTTATTTATCTTGGCTTTGCTGTTTTGCTCTTCTCCAACTCTCTTCTCAGTCTTAGGAAAAATCTTGTGATTACTGTTTGACAGTGAGAAATATCAGGAGCTCCAACTGAGCAGCTCTTGGGTTTTTTCCCCACGCAGCCAGTAAAATCCCTGCATTATGCAAAATGTCTGCGGCAGGTAAGCTTACAATTACGCAAGAATTCATGAGGTAAACTCTAGCCTTCCCAAGAGATGCTAATAGCTTTCCCAAGAACCACCAGCAGCAGTAGAAACTATCCTATTAAAGGGCCACTTCACTTGCTGAGTTCAATCCAGAAAAAGCTCATTGTGCATTAAGTCACACCAAGGAAAATTGAATGGGAGCAATCCTAACCTACACACACAGCCCAGCTGGGTTTACCACAGCCCTACTGGGGTTTGGGGTGGGGCTAGATGGAGAGACAGGCAGATGGCTGCACCAGCCTCGAGCTCGTTCAGTGATTAGGCCAACACTGGGCCTCGTACTATCACACAGTGGCAACAGGGCCACAGCAGGATCCAGTGGGTTGCAGGCCATATACACTACCCAGAAAGCCCCACTTGTTTTCTGTCTGCCTCTATCAGGGATCTCGCCAATCATAATTCAACCCACCTGCCTGTTCAGCAGGGAGCTGGTGGAGGCCAGCAGGATTGGTTAGAGTGGTCTCTGCCAACCAGCTAAGCACAAAAGGGGGTTGTATTGCTCTACCCATGAGTACATTCAGTTTAGAGAATCAGGTTTTTATTGTTTGTAGCCAGTGGCAATTGCGGCGGTTTGATTTATTTTGTGGCCATTGCACTTGTTGGGTAGCAGTCTAGAAATGTAAAATGTGAATGTGACAAACATGTTTGAGGATCTGTATCTAAGCTCGCTTGTTGGGGAACTGCAATTGGCCACAGCAGCCCCTTGTGCTATGTGATGGCATGCAGCACCAGAGGCTGTAGGCATGATTCATCACAGGATGTAGGACAGCATTTCCACTCAAAGTGGTACAGCTGCCCTGCTATATGCAGATAAAGTTGCCCTCATCTCCTTTATCCAGGTAAGGCTCCGACGCCTATTAAAAATATGTGAGCCTCCCACAAGGAGGAACATCTAAAAGTAAATTATAAGAAAACCAAAGTTATGGGTTTTGGCAAGAGGACATAGATCAAGTCCACAGTTTCTAATATTCAGAGATCAATTTAAATAAATGTCTGTGTGGGAAAGGGCACAAATTAGCAATAAAACTTGCTACCTTTTTGTTAGTCCAGGGGAGAAAGCTACACAACTTTAATATTCAGATCTGTGTTGGCAAGCTTATTGCTAGACATGCTTTTGAACTGCTAGGTGGGCAGGAGCTGAGACCGAACAACGGGAGCTCACCCCGTCTCCGGGATTCGAACTGCTGACCTTCCAATCGGCAAGCCCTAGGCTCTGTGGTTTAGACCACAGCGCCACCCACGTCCCTCCTTGTTAGTTTTTATTTTTTAAAAAAAATTGTGCTACAAAACAAACAAATAAGCAAGGAAAAGTACATATAGGATCTCCATTTTCAAGTAAGAGTGTTTTTCAGTTTTCTTCCCTTTGGTTTGTTATAGACAATGGCGGGGGGAGAGGAGAGGAGAGAGAGATGGAGGGAAAATGATCTTTACTTTGTGCAGGGATTTTTGTGTCAGTGTCATGTGGGTGGGTCCTTTATTTATATGGGTTTTTATTTATTTTGATTGGCAATGTGAGAGACTGCAGAGTCCAGAGCTTGATTGGTTGCAGTATGGTTTGCTTATATGTGGGGAGGGGGGCACAGTTGGTTGGTCAGGTTAGCCATATTGATTCATATGCTGTTGGGAGGGTGGTGAAGTCTAATCCTTTTGGATATCAGTACTGCAGGGAATCTCCAAAATATCAAAACAGGTAGTAGAAGCAACTCCAGAACTAGCCCTATTAAATATCTTTCAGGGAAGCAATGGAGCAATGTCAAGGAACTCATAAAACACTTAATCTCAGCAGCTAGAAATATCATAACTAGACACTGGAAGGATCTATCAGGAGTGTACATAGACCACTAGTACCAATATGTATGGGAAACAGCCCTACTAGAAAAATTAACAAAGTTAAACTAGCACAGGGACAAATGGCTAGTTAAACAGGTTTTTGCCATGAAGAACCTGGCTCAACAGTGTAAAAGCCTGGTGCTAAAACAGTATATCTGCAAATGTGTCAGACTCTAGGATAGCAAAAGGGTGTACTCTGAAAGAGAGTATATGGTAGACCCCATAAATGGAATGACGTATCGCTGCGTCTTGTGCTGGCACTGCTTTATCATGATGGAGCATGTACAACAAATGTTCTTTCAGGAATTTATTTACACCTTGCCTATTGAGGAAAGCTTCTTATGCTCGATGAAATGAATCTGTTAGAGCCAGCTGTTGAAAGGAATAGACCGCAGTGCAAATGTTTCATTTGCCATAGTCTTTGAAGTGTAATTTGTTACAGTTTTTAATAAAAAATAATTTTTGCAAATGCCAGCGTTAGCCATACAAATGATAAATGGGAAGCTGTTTTCTTTCCCCTATATAGAAACCTTTTAGAAATTTTGTTAGGTCTGTGCCCTTGTTCTCTGCATTCCAATTAATAAAAAGAGAAATGTCTCTTATTACGCTCCATGTGCCATCCCTTAGGTCTTGGGGCGTTCTAATTCCCTAGGAAAGGTATGAGAAATATTGCTTCAGATGGTATCAGGTGCACAAGCAAATGAGACACTTTAGATTCAACCTGGCTAGCGTTTCCAGCACTCATATACACACTTGCTGCATGTTAAAGGTACTCAGCCATGTCTTTTATTTGGAATGTGGTAAATTTATCAGCAGTCAGCACATTATTCTTCACAGGGTCCCCCCCACCTTTCCCCAGTAATAAGTACAGCACTTAGGGAAGGAGAAGCACAATGAAAGCCCAACCAGATAGAATGGCACTATTAGATAATGCTCCACAATTGTACCTAGGCACAGACTGTTCAGTCTGTGGAATTGTACAAATATAATAACAAAGGACCTTTATCATTATATAACTGTTGGAAATATAAAATACACCTGGGAAATTGATGCCGGTCACTCAAGGGCCAATCAAATGATTGCACTGAGGTTGTAAAATCAAATATAATGTCTCATGGCTACAAACACATGGATGGTACAAACATGTGCTGTTAAGAACCATCTCACCCTATTCTGTCCACCCCCTGCAGTCTGTTGGAAAGCAGCCTCTGCATTTCCCACTTCCTGCTCATGTCTAGATAGTGGAAACCATCTCTCGCCGTGCTTGAAGGCCGATATCAGAAATTCCCCCAAGGAGAAACGACTCTGCCCGTGTGGAGACGTGAAATATACTCGGAGTCAGGTGTGAATTTCATGCTCTTTATTCAGCTCATAGTAGTGAGGAATGCGGAAATATTTGAGTTCATCCTATACAATGGGAGTAAGTCCCATTAAGTTAATTGAGGCTTACTTCTGAGTAGATATGCTTAGGATTGTGCTGCAGGGGTGTCGCAGCAATAAAAAGGGGCCAAAATATGAAGAGATGCAAGCATATTGTAAAAACAATCGATAGCATGAATTATACGGGAGCTGGGCAGAATGGCACTCTAGTTATAATGCTGTTCCCGAAGTACTATAAAACATGTATCGCTCTAAGATCATTGGACATGTTCCAGCCAAAGTTATTCCCTTTAAAGTGCCATTGACTTCAAACTGGAGAGTTTTACACATTAGTTTAAGAAAACTGCTTAACTTTGGCCATGCCATGCCAATTATTTAGAAAAGTTGAGATGTTTCAGAACTCATTAATATCCGTTCTTAAGCTTCTTGAACGAGGCATCCCACTGAGTTCAGTGGATCCTCAGTTTGCACAGGGACTCCATCTTAGTAATTTAATATCATTGCTTTTGAAGGAAATCAAAGAAAATGGCAAATGTCATAAAAGTCTGACCTGATCAAAAATGACCCAGACACTAAAATAGCCCAGTGAAATAGATCTATATTGTCCACATGGTTGGTTTTTTTTTTAATGACATCCTTTATTTGTGTAAACATTTGGTGTTTAAGTTTACTGTGCTATACTATAGCAAGGCCTATCACAGTACAAGGATAAAGACACCATCACAGCTATTCTGTGTATCTCCCTCTACCCTAGTGTCTGAGACGCAGTGGACATAATGGGACCTTATCTGTAATGGAACTCCCTAACAGCATAAGAAATGTCATGCTGGATTAGTCCAAAGGCCCATCTAATCTAGTATTGTCTTCTCATAATGGCCGGTCAAATGCCTATGGGAAGTCTACATGCAGGACCTGAGTGCAACAGCACTCAATGGCTTCCTAAGGCAACCTGGCTGACTTCATAGAATCACAGAATTGTAGAGTTGGGAGGGATACCAAAGGTCATCTAGCCCCACCCCATGCAGCTTCATTATTGCTCTCTTTACTTCCCAATACTCCAACACTGTTCAGGAAAGAGCTGTTGCTCAGTGGCAGAGCATCTGCTGTGCATTCAGAAGATCCCAGTTTCAATCCCCAGCATCTCCAAGTAGAACTGGGAATGTCCCCTGTCTAAAACCACTAAGAGCCTCTGCCAGCCATTGTAAACAAAATGAAAAATGAATTTAAAAATATTTTTAAAAAACCCAAAATGAGCTAGATGAATCAATGCCAGGGCCGTCTTAAGTATATCCGGTGCAGTGGTGCAAAGATCCCTCCGGCACCCCCACCCCCCACCCCGTTTCCCACAGTTGCCGACCTTTTTACTGCGCTGCTGACAGCTTTGCGGGGCTGAAGGAGGTGGGCAGTGGCTGGAGGGCAGCTCCTACAGCGGGGAAGAGGCGGAGGCTCCGGGCGTGGCGCTGCTTCAGCGAGGCGGGCGAGGGCAGCGAGCTGGTGCTGGGAGGCGCTGCGTCCAGCCTCCACCTCTTCCCTGGCACCCTCCAGAAATTGGCGCCCTGTGCCACTTGCCTCTATGGGCAAGACGCCCCTGATCAATGCTCTGATTCAGAATAACACAGCTGCCTATATTCCTCAACTTCTGGCAGGCAGCAAAATCTTGATTACTCCAGAAGACTTTTGAGGAAAACACTGGCTGAGTGATTTATTGTTGCCCATACAACTCTGTTCTGCTATTCATTTGTTTTACTTTGGGTTTTGGGGTTTTTTTTTGCAGCTGCTTTTTGAGGGTTTTAGGTAGGATATGTCCGTGTATATAAAACTGAATATCAAAACCTTGTGATTTCAGATCCTAATTAGGTTTGTAGTTTATAATTTACTTTTGTTATTAAAAATGTCCACCAAGCCATTCCTTAGTCATAATTGGTCCTGCATTTGCTTTGTTGACATTGACATTATTGTCTGTGCTGTAGATTTTGTTTCCTTCTAATTTTAAGTATAGGTATACTTCCTTTTACCGATGCTACTGTCCACATTTATGCTCTGTTGTTTGTCCAGTGGTGGGAATTGTTTTCAAAAATTATTTACAAATGAAAAGCTTAAAAAACTAAACCAAAAAAATAGAAATTTTTGAGAGTTCATCACACAATGTTGACTAAAAACACTCCAAGAGGTCTTTCTGTAGCAGCCATTTTTAGTGACTTGTCAATCACTTTTCCTTATACCAGGACTGGGCAACTCTTTTGCATCTACCGGGTATTGGCTGCATTCAACAATTGATGGGTGGTGAGAGGTTGCATGCCAGTGGGCATGGCTAAAGCTGCCCCCCACCCCTCTCTCATGTATAAGCTTGGGAGGGGAATTTAAATCAGTTCAAATTTAAAAGCAAACTTACGTAATTCACAGTTTCTGAAACTGAAACAAATTTTGCAATGCAGTTCTCCAGCCAGGTAGTGTGTTCAAAAATGCATATACTGGGGCAAAGTGTGCACATCAATGAATATATTAGTGGAATTAACATAAAAAATATTCATATTAGAGGAAATTATTTCGCAAAATATGTATACGGGGGAAATTGCATACAAAAATGTGTATAGTAGGAGAAATTTTAACAAAGATGCCAATGAATTTTCAGAAGGAATACACAAACACACACACACACCCTGATCAAGAAATGTAGAATCATAGAATCATAGAGTTGGAAGATACCACAAGGGCCATCCAGTCCAACCCCCTGCCAAGCAACAATGAACAAATGAAAGAAACCAAAATTTGCATACTTGTTCCTGTGTAATTTAAATGGAGAGGGTGGCACATGAGGGTATCCCTCCCTGTGTGACACCTTCCATATCACAATCACCCATGTGTGGCCAATTTTGCCCCCTTATGCCATCTTTTGCGTTTAAGGTGGATATATAATATTAATCCGGATTCATGTATGACATCATGTACTTTCAGTTCATTCAGAAATGTACACACGACTCCATGGAGTGGTATAACCACTCAATGGAAATAGATATGAGAAGCTGATTACATGGATAAAGAATTTGCTTGGTGTGACCCTAGATACAGCCTTGTCCTACAAATTATTCATTTGAGTACAATGACACATTTTTCATCCACCGCATTTACATTAATCACAGCTGATAAATGCTGCTGGTATCGAGGGATGCGCCGCATCAGATGTTGCTTCCTCCACATCGCTTCAACCTTGGAGATGGCTGGGCTGCTCAGCATGGAGCGATTTGTAAATGTCTAAGCTAGCTGCATGTTTCCAAACAGTTACAGTGTGTGTGTGTGTGTTCTTTGGTTAGTGGAGATGGATTGCTAAATCAGAGCTCCAGCAAGTACGCAGGAATTTCTTGAATTAAGACATAAACAGCCACAGTTTTGAAATACAGATAAATGCACTCATCTTATTCTTTGAATAATTTCCCTCAAGGTTACCAGCTAGCACTCTGCAATTTTCATGATTCTGGTTTGCAAGCTGTTCATGTGGATGATTTATTTGTGTTGTTGTTTTTTTTTTAAATAGTTTATTCTTTGAGACTTGCCCCCAGGGGCTAGGAGTTGAATAAACACAGACACAGAGAACATTAGAGCAAATATATATATATATATATATATATATATATATATATATATATATATATATATATATATCTCCAAATCTGTGAAGCTCCATGTGGTCTTTTTGATCTGAAGTTTGGTTACAATCTCAATAATCAGGATGTCCCTCGTGGCCAAAGAACCAGAAACCTCACTACACCATAACTCAGGGCCTGTTGTATTAAGGGCTGGCTAGACAATAGGATGGAGAGATAAAAATAAATGAGATGTAAAGTCATCTTGGAGATGTCTAACAGAAACGACTAACTTAGAAGTACTTGAAAGTAAATCACTAGAAGCTACATTACTAGATAGTAAGAATGGTCTGATTCAATGGATTAAGGTCCATCTACCCCAGCTTTCTATTTAACTGTCAGGCCAGTGTGGAACCTTTGGTCCTCCAGATGTTGTTGAACCACTTGCATCAGCCCCAGCAAGCATGGTCAATGGCCAGAGATGATGGGAGTTGTAGTTCAGCAACATTTGGAGAGCCAAAGTTCCCCCACACCTACTCTTGGACCAAAAATATTAGGCATGAAAGTGCCATTCAATGTTACTTACTCACAGGATTAAGGAAGGGTGTCTTCTTCTGTAGCACGCAGTTTGGTTGACTTGCTTGAGTAATCTGGAGCTGTTTCCATTGTGAGCATCTTCCCACAATCTACAGAAAGTGTAGCTTAAAATGTGAGCTGCAGATGAATGGATTGTCTTCCCTTTTTGATAGATGATGGGGCCTTTCCATTCTTTCTAGATCTCTGCTCATAGGAAACACAAGGGAACATATTTCTTAGTATATGTGCATAGGATTGGAATATTCCTCCCTCTGTTTCACACATGCCTGGGTTTTCAATTGAGTGCATTCTCAAAAAGGAACTGGAGCCAAAAGTTGTTGTAATGCTATGCCAAAGACTTAGCTCCATTGACTGCCTCCTAGCAAATATGTTATATGTATTTAAATTGATATCCTAGAAGGCCTCTCAAGAAACATCTGAGTTTAGGCCTGCATGTGTCCTTAAGTTGATCTTGATACAGTTCACCTCAAAAGTTTATGGTTTCAAATTACCCAAAGTGACTGTGTGGTCCATGAAGCGCTGCCTGCAAAAGCTTTAATATGCATTCACTGTTTGTAAATTGAAAACCCTTGAAGTTGATCTTTTTTGCCATCAAATGCAGGGAATGAAGCATTCAGTGAAACAATGGCAATTTTAAAATGTGCAACCCTTTGAAGGGGTTTAAACCTGATAATATTTACATAAATAGCTATGCAAATACAACACTGCAGAGATTGCAGCTCTTACATTATTCAGATTATCAGCTCTCAAAAGGCATTATCTCTGCAAATCCCTGCAATCAGAAAGAATACAAATGACATCCCAAGCAAAGTGCCTGAGAGTGGTCAGGGGATCGCAGCAGAGGATCGTAATGTTTACAAGATCTTTCCCACAAACATGAAGATAGCACTAGACATTATCCCAAGTACTGGGTTGCTAATGAAAACAGTGGCCCCATGTCTACTTTTTTTAACAATATATTTATTAATTTTTTTTAGAACATAGAAAAAATACACAAATACACAAACAACAACAACAAAAACAAACAAAAACAAAAACATAAAATATATCTTATACCTAATATTTATCGCTCACATTGTAGGTAGACTTCCTCCTATCTCCTCCTCCTGCGTTCCTTGTCTATCATCTTTAGTAATTTCTAAACATCTTGCCAAATCTTATTTACTATAAAACTTACCTAAATATTTAATCTTAACCATTTTTCTTAACTCATATTCAATTATCTTAAACACTTAACCTTACTCTAAATCTACAGTCTAGCCTTACATTCCTAGTTATATCTAATTATCAATCATACAATAATTTTTTTAAATACAATTTAAATTTCTTCCAATCTTCCTCCACCGCGTCATCCCTCTGGTCATGAAGTTTCCCGGTCATCTCGGCGAGCTCCATATAGTCCATCATTTTCATCTGCCACCCATGTCTACTTTCTCCTTTGTCTTCCATACTGTGCAGTATTGTCATGTGTGACATATCAAGGCCTTATTGTGCGTTTTTCCATCTCTGCCGCCTATATATGAGGGCAGGGAAACACAAAGTGTGTGGTGTAATATTATCACGCTTGCTTAGAATATGTCTCTCTATACATCCAATATTACTTTTCCATGTTCATGAAATAAGCCCTTCCAGAGCATGAATAGTTCATGGGAGGGACAGAGATTTAGGCTGAATGTGCCAGAGAAATTATTTCCTTCTGTGACCCTGGTTCTGTTATTCTCATTTGGAGGACAGACTGCTGTCTCTCTGGTAGAGCTGACCCAGAAATGAGTGCATTCGTGAAAATCCAAAGGGCGTGTGTAACTTCGGATTCCTTATTCAAGACAGCAGAGTACCCTTGTAAGATATTTGGGAAGCCACAGATGTGTGAACAGAGGTTTTCCAGAAATTGAGTTTAATCAAGAAAATATAGCAAAAAGGCAACTTAGCAATTAGCTACTTAAGACTGGCCCTGAAATGAGAGGGTGAAGGGTCAGGATTGCCAAGGAAGCTGTAAGGTGATTGCTTTGGCTTCGGGGGGGGGGGGAGGCAAAGGCTGACAAAATAGATATAGGGTGATACCTTTCTTTCATTATGGTCTGTCCTAGGGTAAAAACAACAACAACTTGGGGATAGGGCCAAATGTAGTCCTCCAAGCTTTCCTGTCTGATCCCCTGGTCTTTCCTCAGATGGCAAGCTCTCCCCAGCCACACCCAAACTCCCCAGGCTATGCCCCTCACCAGGCCTGCTTTGCATCTTCCTTGAGTGTTCTTGCCTGGCTGGAATGTGTCCTAGAAATCTCACAATGTACCTTGCCTGCCTGGATGTTTATCACTGAGAATGTATAAGCAAGTGCATGCCACATTTGTTGCTCTACCCACTTTTATCTCTGGCCCCACCCACTGCTGACGCATGGGCCACATTCAGAAAGGAAGGTGCAAAAAGCTCATCACCCCTGCTCAGCCCAATACACAATTGGGGAAGCAGGGGTCCTTAGCATTAAGAGAAACCCCTCCCCCACCAAAGGACAAATAGTATTTCCTCTGGTTGCAGAAAGGCTGTATGGGGCAGCATCCAGTGGAAGTGCAGAAGTGGAGCACTCGGAGCAAGGATTTCACACCAAGCCAGACTGTTTTTCTTAAATCACCTGGCATCCCGCAGCTCAAAGATGCAAGGATGAGTACCCAGCCAGGAACTCCAAAAGCATAATGTCTTCTGGCATCACATTCAGAGCGACAGACTAACTCCATCCAAGGATCCAAAGCCATTTATGAATTTGGCTGAAAAAGAACACACACAAAAGTAGAGTGGTACAAAGTACGGGGTGCAAAGGATAAAAGAACCACACACACCCCCAACACACACACACACACACACACACACACCACTTTCTGCATACAAAACCCAATCAGATTGGCATTCAACTCTTACTTCAGCACTGACAAAAGGACAGCATCCTCCAACACACTGAAGGTAGGGAGGGAAGTGCAGGGGAAACAGTGGAGTGTTTGCTTCCACCCCACTGCATAGCATTCACTGCCTGAGATAGCTGCCTCACTCTCCCTAGTGGTAGCGCTGACCTGAAGAAAAGAAGAAGAAGAAATTAATGAGAAGCACTTGAAAGTCCTATAAAAATGTTGCAGATGATGTGTAAACACATGAAATGGACTGGATGGAAAGAGAGCAGAGGTGGGGAACAGCCATGAATTCTTCAAAACAAGCATATTTTGAATAAATCAGTCATGGCCCCAGTAGTCTTGGATACGTAAAGCTTTAGCACTGGTGTATCAATGCTGTTATATGTGATAAACTAGATGAAGACAAACATCTTTTACGATGAACAGTGAGTCACTGGCCCAGTGGTCCATTGCTCTCAAGTGGGGAGAGCTATATTGAGCTTTGAGCCTTTAGCAATTTAATGTAATGGAAATACTTGCTCAGCCTCTTGCGATCGTCGCTCCCTTGGCATTTTTAAGACTCCTAAACTACTTCATTTGGGCACTCCAACACTTTTTGCAAAGCAGAGGTTTGGATAGTTCAGCCTTAAATTCTTCAGTTAGTAAAACCCACAGAGGACTGCAGAAGGCACTAGTTGAATTTTAAAATTTTGGCAGCTGCAATTCAACTGGCATCAATTTAACGGTCTTGCAGATTGGCAAGAACAATCTAAATCTCTCATGTGCCGCAGGGCTTTGAACTTGAATGATACTTTAAGGAGGAAAATGTTCAACCAGGCTTAGGAATAACTCAAAGCACACAACAGGTTTGTTTTTTGTTTTTGTTTTTTAGAAAGCAAATCAGCTGTGATTTTGTGTGTGTGTGTGTTAGAGAAAATGCAAGATCAAAGCACAGATTTTGTGCCAAATGCACTGCAGAACCCATATGATATTTTTAATGCTTGCTCATGACTGGTCACCTTGCTATAAGAAAAGGGTGGTATTAGAAGCTGTGCTGCAGTTTACATATAAATTGAGCAGGTCTGTGGAACCTGTGGCCCTCCAAATATTGTAGGATGATGACTCTTATCATCCCTGACAATTGACCATGCCATCTGGGGATGATGAGAGTGGAACTCCAACCATATCTGGAAACTGGTAGGTAGCCGTGTTGGTTTGTCATAGTCAAAACAAACAAACAAACAGAAATTCCTTCCAGTAGCAACTTAGAGACCAGCTAAGTTTGTTCTTGGTATGAGCTTTCGTGTGCATGCACACTTCTCCAGATACAGTGTGCATGCACACGAAAGCTCATACCAAGAACAAACTTAGTCTCTAAGGTGCTACTGGAAGGAATTTTTTTATTTTTTATTTTGTCATATCTGGAAAGCCCAGGTCACCTATCCCTAACAAGGTATGGAACTACAACGAATTGAGAATTCCAAAGAAAAGTTCAGTATCAAGAAAGGCACTGCCATTTTGTGTGTCCCATCGTGTGCACGTCATCTCAAAAGGCTAAGTTTTCTCTGGGAAGGTGAGCTGGTAAAGATCTATCAGACTAGGGTCCTAAAACGTACAAGGAAACTCTATGAATAAATACAATTCAAATCTCTGTTCTCAAATTTGAGTTGAGCTGTAAACTGGATTATAATGATGCACCAGAAGGAGTGGGGCTTGGCAGCACACCTCTCATTCCTCTAACTTGTTTGCTTTCATGTGAATATTATATGCACCCAAATAGGTAGTATACCTCTGAAATTGGATGCTGGGAATCACGAGCAAGAAGGGTGCTTTTGCCCTTGGCTCCCGCATTCAGATTTTCCATATCTATTTGGTTGGCCACTGTAAGAACAGGATGCTGGACAAGATGGGCCGGTGTACATTAGGACTCATTATAAATACATGAAAGCCACCCTTCCAGGACTACCCTATTCTTTTTTGAGTCTTTGTAATTAAAGACTATGAGTGCCTTGGAATCCCTCAACTGGATGAGTCACACAAGTTCTTCACCAACCTCTTGTGTGTACTTCATGAGTTTTTCTGCCAGACACTTCTGCCTTGGGGATGCCCTCTTGCTGTTAACCTCTAAATTTCCATTTCTGCTTCCTCTCTTAATAAAATTTTGTTGATGGAAATTGTGTGATTTCATCTGTTGTATTAGGACAATTCAGTACCTTGACTAAACAAACTTAAGTTTCTCACGCTGTACTTCTTTGTATTTCAGTAAGCATGCTAGTAATGGGCCCTCTCTACCCAGTTGAAGAACAGTTCCAGGGTCCCAAGGAAAAATGTTTCCCTAGCACACGAGCTAAATTTCACCTTCACCAGTAATTTATTCCTTGCCTATGCAGGTGTGTATAGAGACACGTGTCCTAAGCAATTGTGCTAACACACACGATAGGAGCTAAAGAATGATTTCTAGTTATATTGGGTCTCACTATTCAACTTGAACTTAACGTACATTTATATAAAAATACAGGAGTGAAATTTAATTAAATATTGTAGCTTTGATTGCTCTTTGAAACATGTTTTTCCTGAGGTTCTCTACATTTCTGATATGTAATACAATTTATTAATATATTTCATTGTGTTTCATTAGAGTCTAAATTGTATGAAGCCATAACTATTATGCAAATGCACATTTTAAAACTTTGTTCTCTTTGTATGATTTTCCCTTGGAAAGGATGTATTATCTTTATAGTGGCAATAAATTCAGCAAACCATTACATACTGTATTACTACAAAGAAATATGTCCTTTTGTTTAACTAAATGTCAGTTTCTTACTAGAAATCTTTTAAAGAGGAGAGTGAGCAATGTATAAAGGAATGGCAACATGGAAAAGGGATAGTTGGAGTTGTAATGTTGTAATGTTCTGAGAAAGTAAATTAAGCATCATATTTTCAGTTCATAAAAGAATTCTATGCACCTTAGCTATTCAAGTACATTGAGCATTAATGGGCCATTAATTTGCTCTAAAGAGTTTCCATCAAAACATATGGAGTAAATTTTCATTCACCTTAACTTCCAGCATCCATGCCTCTTGGTATACTCCATATTTTAAACTCCCTGCTTTTTAAAAACAATATTGCTTGTGTATGCTCTATGGGATTGGATTGGATTGGGAACAGATGTTGAATGGCTTTAAATATATGAGGAGTATGGATTAATAGATCTATTAGATAAAAAGACAGAGATGTCTGATTATTGTTTAGAGACTGACCATTTTCTTTCTAAAAGTATAGGTCTGTTTTCCAGACTTTAATGTATTTATCTGTACTTTCCGACTACTTCACTTGGACTGTGTATCTTTGGGAAGAAATTTCATTCATTTCTCATTGAAAGGTGAACTTACCTACCGGTAATTCACTGTTCCTCCAAACTATATGTGTCCTTCAAAATCCACATATCTCTGAATCAATGTGTACAAAAAAAAATGTATACATGAAGGGTTTTTTAAAAATTAAAAAACAAACCAAACTAATATGGTGAATTTAAGATTGGGAAAATGAGAAACTGAGTGAAACATAATCTATCCCTGGTTATGAGGAGTACTGTGACTCTGAGCCCTATTTTACACTCAATTTTACAAATATTTTTAGCTTGCAGCAGCACTAACAATCCTTAATCATCTAGGTCACATTTACCTGACAAGTTCAGCAAGAGATTCATTACAAAATACATCAGTTTTGATTGTCTGGCTTTCAGAAGCTGTAGGCTATGTCACCTTCTACGTTGAGCTAACTTTTTGCAACATCAGTAAAGAGTCAATCATTTCTTCCACATGCTTGCATATTGTGCATTCATTGTGAGCTTTCAGAGTTCAGAATTTGCTAATTTTTCTATAGCCCTATTTTTTTCCAACACATGCATCAATTTTCATGTTAGAAAAAGTCTCAAACCAGCAGCTCTCTGTGGTTCAGTTGCATAAGGATGGCGGTGTGTGCGCACCCTGGGCTTTCCCACACAATCGGCAGCCTTATACCCACCTAGTCCAGCATCCTGTTTACATAGTGGTCCACCAGATCCTGTGGGGAACCCACAAACAGCACCGAAGCTCAAGAGCATTCTTCCCTCCTGTGGTTTCCAGGAACTCATATTCAGAAGTATTACTGCTTCCAGCTGTAGAGGTAAAATTCACATTCATTACTTTCTCCACTTATGCCTCTGGCCCAACCACCAATGGCTTGGGGCTTCCAGAAAGTTGCTCAGAAGAGAATGTGGTCCTCAGGTTCAAAAATGTTGCCAAATCTTGCGTTAGAATATGTGCTATAATGAGAGCTCTTCCCCCAGCCTTTATTTATTTTGCGTAATGTATTTTCGATGCAAATCTACTCCAGACTTTATTAAGGACACAGGAAATGCAGACTTCCCACACCCATAAGATTTAATGGTAATGTGGTCACTTAAAGACTTTGGACAAGCGTTTCCATCACAGTTGGGCAGGATGAGATGGCTCAGCGTACTTCAGAAGCCACATGTGAGTGACAGAATGTCATTAAAATAAAACGATATATTTTTCACTACCACCATTTCCGATCAAGAGCTCTATATTCTGTTTATGGATTCATATAAAAGGATGATGAAAGAAATGTGGAAAAAATCACTTGGCATCTGCCATAGATGCTGTGCTGTTTCGGCCCACTAAGCGTTGGGAGCATTTAACAATCTGGTGACTGCAGTATACCTGTACTCTGAGGTGGAGCAATCTGTCGAATTGCGCAGGAAATGTTAGGGGGGGGGGAATTGACACAGCTGTGTTTGGGATCCATGCCACAATTTCAGTCAGCATCAAGACAACATAAGGTTAAAGCCTCGTTTCCTATAGATAAAATTGTCAATCACAATCTGTTTATGTGCTCAACTTTGTACTCCACAGCTCTACTTTAGACAAAGAAAAAGAGCACAGCTTTATTTACATCCAGGGAACCATACCAATAGCTCATTTACTCATTTACACACAGATATAATCTGATCACAGTCATTCCAAGGAAGAACATTTATGTCCTCAGCTTGTTGGGAAATGTGGGCATGGTCCTGTCAATACCTAGAACGGTTGCTTTTGCTTTCTTTTCATTTCCATGACAAATTGGTCATTATCCTCTCAGTTGTGGGGACGCCTGGCAGTCTGCCTGAGCCATCCTTTCTACACCATGGCAGAATTCAGGCACAGCATTAGTAGCCCATGTGTTTAATGTTGAATATTTGCCTAAGTATTTGGCACAAATAGCTGTGCAGCTCCTGTAATGTGATTCCGTCCACAGCTGCCTAGGCAAAGCTGGTCTCCCTTATTCTCCCTGGACTTTCTAACATCATTTATAGGAGCTGTTCCAATAGTAATATTTAACATTTCCATTCATAAAGGACGCTTACACGGTCGAATATTCTTTTCTTACCAAGGATATCCTTGCTCCTCATCTAACAAGATTGCCTTAATTTTAGCCTTGTAAATGTGTACTGTCAGAATCCATTTCATCTCCCCGGGATGCTGCTGCTAGCTCCGTTTCTATCTTCTCCTGCACCTGCATAAATCCCTCTTCTCCTTTGATCTGTGCCCTCCTAAGTAAAAATTGCTCAGAGGCCAGCTCGCAAAATCTGGTGTCAGATTAAATGTTAAGGTCACAGCATTCTATTTGAAAGCCATTTGTATTGATTTTATTGTTCTGTTGCTCAGTTTTAAGACACCACATGACCTTTCCTCCTGTCGCCTTGGCTTCTATCTGTGTGAGCTCCATGTCCATGCCATCCCATTTGATACAAATGACACCTGCTGTTAGGATGCCATTCCTTTTGTACCTCAGCTCCCTTTTTAAAAATAAAAATGAGAAATGAAATTGCTCTCTTTATTGGCACCTGTATTTCCCAATGGTTGTTGTACTATATTCTCCCAGTGGATTTGCATGGATTGATCACAATTATCACTTTAGAACGGGGCAGGAAACCTCTTCCAGCCCAAAGTTGAATTCCAAAGTTGACAGCATGCTAGGCTAGGTGGCAGCATATACAAAAGTACAGTAGGCGGCATTCTAGCTGTGCTACATATAAAAAAAACATGCACATGAATGAGCACACACACAAACCCAACAACAGCAGGGAGGGATTCAACTTCCTGCTAAGATGATCGTTCTATCAAGACAAGCAAGATGAAATAATTTCCCATCTCTTCCCATGTTGCCATTCCGCTTCTCCAACACATGCAGTCCCTCCTGCCACAGAAGAAAGAGGTCTTTCAAGTTTAGAATTTATCACCCTATAGGCACATGGGGCATGAACTGGAGCGAGACGTGTATGTGAAAGTGTGATGTGCACAACTAGTAGGGCAAGGCAGGGAAGCTCATACAATGGTTAGTGAGGCCCAGACTTCAAATTCACATTGTCATGCACGCATGCTTCTAGAGCGGCTGGAAAGCTGCTTTTTCCAAAGCCACCCTAAAACCTTCACACATGGCTACTTTTTCAGTGAAAAATACTTATCCCAGGAAATGAGAAAATAACGAGGAAAGAAATCAAAACTGACAAATGTTCAGCTCAGATCTAATTTATACTAATTTATATTCTACGGTGGGAGTTAACAGCATTTTTTTTTAAACCAGCACATAAAAATATACCATACAAAGCAGATACAAACTAAGTCGTGGTTGCTTATCTCAACCAGCATTTTATCAGAAATGCATCGATTCCTGTTCTATTGCTTTCATCGCTTTATCTGTTATTCCTTCCATATATGCATGTGGACTTGGGAGCCATACATGTCAAGTCCTGGGAACTTTAACCAGGTACTCTGGCAGTGTGACCCAGGCACCTTATTTTCTGTGCCACAGGACTAGTTTGCTGAAGGGAGGCAGTTGCTGACCTAGTCTCTGCTCTGTCTCAGCATCAGAGTAGACCAGAGGCTGGTACTGTATCTACCAGATCCCCTGAGGGAAGGACCCAAAGCATCAATAGTGCTCCACCCAGCAGAGGTGGATTTAGGGGAGCATGACTGGTTCGCCTACACTGGTCGCTGAGCCAAGAGGATGCCACAGAGGACACCGCAACAATGAAAAAGACAAGAGGCAGGGGGGGCACTGAATGTTGGCATCACATAAGGCACCCCTGAAATTTGAGAGCCCAGAGTCCCATACTGCATCCAGTCCTGTGAGACCTATGGCTCTGACCCAGCTTTGCAATCTGAGCTGATTTCAGACTCTCTGTCCCTGTATATCCATATGCTTGCGTACAGTACTTCCCAGCTCAACAACTTGCCAAGTAGGCACTTGCTAGACAACAGATTGCTGAACCAGGCAATCTCAGACAGAACCACAGCAGCCAGAACTGGGTTTCTCGTAGTCCCTAGGTACACAGGGGTGTGGGGAAGGGGCCAGTACTGGTATTGCAAGCCATCAAAATAGGTCTTATTCTGTTAGGGATCAGCAAATCTGTCAATTTTGATTTCTTTCCGTTTCTCATTTGTTCCAGTCTTACCTTCAATTCACCACATTTCTGCATTCCCCCCCCCCCCCTTAGAGGTCTGATGAAAAATTGGCAATGTTTTAGTGTGTAGTTCATGTTGGTATGCAATTATATTTAATTTACTTTAAAAAAACTTCTCCCTAGTATAATGTAGTTCCCTATGACATTTTCACCAGTATATGCAATTGTGTCCACATTTTTGCTGTGCAAAATTTGGAAAAGTGTGAATTTCAAAGGATAGGTATAATAAGTTCATTATTACTAATAATAATTAGTTTGCTTATTGTTTCCGGAAGTGTGAATCAGGTAGGTTTACAGTAAAATGTGAACTAAACTGAATTTCTGTCACATCATATCCTATCATGATTACTCTCATAGTAAATATTCTGATGATAATAACAAAGGATTTATTTCTGCAGAGTGGCCATTATTTTATTGCTCAGTACAATCCACCATCAAACTAATTAAGTCCCCCACCCTCTTGTTGGCTTTCATAATAAGTTGCCTAAACTTCACTTCTTATTTTCTATTAATGCATATATTTAGAAGGACCAAAAATAAAATAAAGGTCAATGACTGATGTCAGATTCTGGAATAAAAATAATACTGCACCACCCATTATCATGGGAACTATTGAGGACTTTGTAATTCATGGAGCAAAATCAAAGGCAAATTAATCAGACCCATTCATAATGAAGTAGTAATTAGAGCTTGAGACATTTCATACTGATACAATGAATAAAGAAAGAACAACATGCATTCTTTTCCGTGTTCAGAACAGTGCTTGTTTAAGGGTGCTAGAACTCTGGCAGCAAGACCCAGGGGGGTAGAGATGGGTGAGCAGCAGACTTCTTTTCTGGAAAATCAGCTTGGCACCCTGAGCAGGCACTTTTCAGCCCTTGAAAAACCCCGAGGGATTTCCAAGCATTGAAAGTGCCCACTCAAAAGTGCCTGATTCCCTATGCTGACTTCTTAGTTGGCGCTCACCTCTGCGAGAATAAATGCAACAAAAAGCAGAGGGCTTCTTCACAAAGGGGGCATTACCTTCTGTAAAAGATGTTGCCTGCATCATTTTTGACTGGGTTTAATCCCCATGATCCCCACCAGAAAACAACAACTGGAGGTACTCTTATGCAGGCATCATCTTCACAACTTTCAAGGGAGGGGGGGGGGGTCCTGGAGGTCTCTCCTGCCACCAAGGGAGCCTTCAAGAAGTGGCTTACCAGGATGGAACTGTGATGTTAGCTTCTTGGCATGTAGGTCCCTGTTGCTTACTGAAAAAGAGACAGGGGAGGCCATGGGAAGTCATCATGGTGCAAACACATCAAAGGAGCCAATCTGGCACTCCTGCTGGTACATTTGCACTGCACCAACTTCCCTGCCTTGTGGGAAGCGGTTAATGTCCCAGTAACAATATACTGGGATTGATCAGAACTGAGATGTCTGCTGAAGGTGGAATTTGTTCACCTAGATTATGCCCATTAACATTTGAACAATGGTGCTCACCTAGCCAGGTGTCCCTACTTTGAATGTTTGCCCCATCCCTGATGCTGTTCTATCTCTCTCTCCTGAAAAATGGGAGAGCTCATCAGAAGTAAACAGGCATAGTCATCATCAGAGGTAGATAGTATTGCAGCCACCAATTCAGCATGGAATCAGGTACAAAAGGACTTTTGCCTTACCCTACCAAGCTGTTAATTCTGTCTTGGCTTCTAAGTGTGAGTTTTCAGATAGTTCATCCTGGCCACCCAGCTTGCTGCTGCACTTCTAGCCTTACAGTTTGTAACATAAACACTTCATTTTTATGTATATAGGTCAGTCTCCAACTAGCTTAAGGGTATCCTGTATTTTGAAAAAATAAAAATAAAAAACAGATGCCTTGGCTTTTAAAATGGAATCTAACACTTTCACAATACTCATGTTCAAATTAATTTCCTCCCCCCGCCACCATCTTCCAGCCTATTAGAGCTGCTGAGGAAAATCAGTATTTAACTGCATTTAAAATGTTGACAATTAAATCACTTCTCATTCATAAAAAACACATCTTCACCCAGAAACATTTTTTTACAGGCTTTCCCTATCATACCAATATAACTCATTATGCATTTCATCTTCCCCAGATAGGATAAAACATTCTTATGGGCAGTATTGTTTATATGGGGAAATAAAATTTTCAAATATATCTTTTATCAAGGGTAGTGTCAGCAATGAGAAAAATATATTACTCATACACAAAGACTTATTTTGAATCTATGGTGTTTGTTTTAATGGAGTCTTTTGCTACGGCTCTCTGGTTTTATGTATACTTCAGGGCCTGTTTTTTGAAGAGAGGATTTACTATTTTCTCAGACAGCAGATGTGACGTACTTTAGGACTGATCTATTCAGTCCTAGGAATTGTATGATGCAGCCTTACTGGGGCAGCACCACTTAGAATACAACTGGGAAATTATGTGTTTGAACATTTCCCTTAGGAAACATCTCCCGAGTCCTGGCATGCAGAAATGTAGTTTGTCAAGAAGGCTATGAACAAACCCTTCTCCCAGATACTTCTTTCTTTCATGTCATAAGTTCTCTAAAGAGGGGAGCACTCAGATATTTTTTGTTGTTGTTTAGTCATTTAGTCTTGTCCGACTCTTCATGACCCCATGGACGAGAGCACGTCAGGCACTTCTGCCTTCCACTGCCTCCCACAGTTTGGCCAAACTCATGTTGGTAGCTTCGAGAACACTGTCCAACCATCTTGTCCTGTGTCGTCCCCTTCTCCTTGTGCCCTCCATCTTTCCCAACATCAGGGTCGTTTCCAAGGAGACTTCTCTTCTCATGAGGTGGCCCAAAGTATTGGAGCCTCAGCTTCAGGTTCTGTCCTTCCAGTGAGCACTCAGGGTTGATTTCCTTAAGAATTGATAGGTTTGATCTTCTTGCAGTCCATGGGACTCTCAAGAGTCTCATCCAGCACCATAATTCGAAACCATCAATTCTTCGGCAATCAGCCTTCTTTATGGTCCAGCTGTCACTTCCATACATCACTACTGGAAAAACCATAGCTTCAACTATACAGACCTTGGTTGGAAAGGTGATGTCTCTGCTTTTTAAGATGCTGTCTAGGTTTGTCATCACTATTCTCCCAAGAAGCGGGTGTCTTTTAATTTCATGACTGCTGTCACCATCTGCAGTGATCATGGAGCCCAAGAACGTAAAATCTCTCACTGCCTCCATTTCTTCCCCTTCTATTTGCTAGGAGGTGATGGGACCAGTGGCCATGATCTTAGTTTTTTTTGATGTTGCTGACTGAAAGTACCATGTGGTTGCATTAAATGCATTAATTCATCTCTATTGTGAATATATGACAATATTTACTTTTACAGGGCATATATGATTGCAAATAGAAGCTGCAATCAGCAACACAGAAAGGGCAGCTAGTGTAAGGGTACTTAGGCCTTTCTCTCCCAGCCATTTTCCCCTGTCAAAATCCTCTGTCCAATTAAATTTTCTCCCTGCAAGGGAAAAGATACGGGGACATTATTCTTTTAGCCCAGAAATCCAGAAACAGGCAAACAGCTGTGATCTACATAGGGTGCATAACAGGAGCACTGTGAAGAATGCTCTGTAGCCACAGCTTTGCACATGAGAGGGAGGGACTGAATAGTAACATGACAACACATCTTGCTATTCCTGAAATATAGGGGGGGATCCGTTGTTGCATTGAATCTGTTGGCAGGGTGAATGTGGTTGCCATATCAGGGCTCATGAGATTCATAATATCGCCCCTATTTAAAATGAGTTGCTTACTATGGAAATATTCATGGAAATATTTTCATAATGTCCCTCTTTTGAAGACAAATATTATAGTAAAAAAGGTGATACTTTCAATTCAACTTTACTGCAGTTCTAAGGGCTAAAATAGATATTAAACCAAGCAAGATCCAGCCTGCTGGGCTTTTTATGAAAAGCAGCCATGGAAAGCTCTTTGCAGAGTTGTAGACTGACAGAGGTTGCTTGATCCTTTCCCTTCTGGTTATTTTCCCACTCCGCATCTCTCTCTCTCTCTCTCTCTCTCTCTCTCTCTCTCTCTCTCTCTCTCTCTCTCTCCCTCTCCCCCCCCCCGCACATATATTCTACCCTGTTCTTCCATCAGACATAGTCTTCTGTGATTCAGGTACAATCCTAAATCAATGGCTTATGCGTTTCTCCCTCTTGATTTTGAACCAACAAGGCCATAACATTGCATCTAATAATGCTTACTTTGGAGTGCCAAGTGCCAAGCATCTGAATGGCTTTTAAAGCAAATTTGCATCACATCCTTTTTTTTATTAAGGGAAGATAACTGGATTTACCCTTTCCATTTATCTATCCTCCCATTCTGGGGTTTTTAAAATTTTTATTTTTTTTACAACAGAGGGAACAGAAATGGAAATGCATTGTGAAACTTTCAAAGGAGGAGACATTTGTATGCGGTATGCCTAATACAATTTCATGTAATGACCTTCACAAAGAAAAGGAAACTGACGGGAGCCAGTAAACATGGAAATTCAGTGTTGCAGAAGCACTTTGATCAGTAGAATAAACCTACTAGGAACATACTATAAACAGGGTGTTGCACAGCATAATGGCAAAGTTTGTAATTTGTTGACACTTCCTTGGTGTTAAGGTCTTGGCAATACAGTGGTACCTCGGGTTACATACGCTTCAGGTTACATACGCTTCAGGTTACATACACTTCAGGTTACATACCCTGCTAACCCAGAAATAACGCTTCAGGTTAAGAACTTTGCTTCAGGATAATAACAGAAATCGTGTTCTGGCAGCGCGGCAGCAGCGGGAGGTCCCATTAACTAAAGTGGTGCTTCAGGTTAAGAACCATTTCAGGTTAAGAACAGACCTCCGGAATGAATTAAGTACATAACCAGAGGTACCACCCCTCGGGTTAAGAACTTAATTTGTTCCGGAGGTCCGTTCTTAACCTGAAACTGTTCTTTAGCTAATGGGGCCTCCTGCTGCCATTGCGCCACTGGCGCAAGATTTCTGTTCTCATCCTGAGGTAAAGTTCTTAACCCGAGGCACTACTTCTGGGTTAGCAGAGTCTGTAACCTGAAGCGTATGTAACCCGAGGTACCACTGTATGAGGACTTGCCATGGAGTCACATGACCTGGACAGCTCCTTAAGCAGGCATAGGCAAACTTTGCCCTCCAGATGTTTTGAGGCTACAACTCCCATCATTCCTAGCTAACAGGACCAGTGGTCAGGAATGATAGGAGTTGTAGTCCCAAAACATCTGGAGGGCCGAATTTGCCTGTGCCTGTTCTTAAGCCTTTAGTTTCAGTTCCAGCAGAAGGTCTTAGGCTTAGAGACCCCTGTGACTAAAGGTCTTTCTCTTAAACTATTCCTCATTTCTCCAGAGTTGCCTGCATGTCCATAGGGGATAATTTGCCAATTGTCTCCTCTAAAGTATGCCATCATATGCACCCTTCTCCCAACTAAGAGGATGTCTGCCCATCACAAAAAAGGATAATGATACAATCCCTTCTCGCTGTTATGAAGAAAATATGATCACGTTTGACTATAGCCACGACATGATGTTTGAGTTTTATCAGAACAAATATTATGGTGGATTATTATATTTGACCTTTTAACTTCTCATTCAACTTTCTCTTCTTTTGTAACCAATGAAAATTCAAAGCTGACAAATTACTGCTCAGTTTTAATAAAAAAGTCACTTAAATGTCTATCACTCCTTCTATGCTGGCTTTCGAGGGGGAAATATATAATTTGTGTGCATTGCCATGAATTTAGAATGTAGAAGTGTGAATGTTCAGAAAGCAAATATTTAAGTGCTTGTGCAAGTGAGCTGTTTCCAGTGGAAAAAGTGAGACAAATTTAGCTGCTGTGGTACATGACCCTCTAATTAATTATACTTTCCTTATACAAGGATCTGTTTCCCAGAATTCAGGTGAGGTTTTGAGCTGAATATTTGATTTTATTTCCAAGGGTGTGCGTACAGCTGAGTGAAGGATTGCTCTTCCTTCAGAAGGACTAATATCCTGGGGAACATATAGCCTGTGCAATGGAGAGGTGAAAAATGATTCTTCCCTTTCTTAGAAGAATTCAACAGCTAGAATTCAGTGGTGGGTTCTGCTGCCCAAGGAGACACTTTGAGCTTATGCTTATTGAGCAGCAGCTGAACATCACCAAAACCCAGGGTCAAAGGTCAAATCACTTTTTCTTGTAAGTGTTGCCAGGATTCATCCTGGAACCTTTGTTCATTTATTTGGGTTAGATATTTCTGCCATGGTACTCCTGCATCACTTTCCTGGGTCATGTTTCTCAACTCCCTCTGTTGATGAAAGAAGCTGTTTCATTTGGCCTTTCAGCAGATGGTGAAGAAGAAGCCAAGGACCAGAAAAAAATGGGATGGAGGATGCAATTGTGGTCCACTGTCCTATTCTATATGCACTGTTGAAGGTAAAGATGAGGTCTCTGGGTTGCAACCTGACAATTTGTTGGTATATGAATATCAGGTTTCTACTGAGATAGGGAGATTCAGTGTTGAGGAATTCTTTTTGTAAAACTACATTTTAAAAATGCCATCCATTATTATTAGGACCAAAATTGCAGCTGAGGAACGAACCATATCAATCTGTATACATGCATGTATAGAAGATAGATGAAGCCTCCCTCCTCTAAATAAGAGTATTCCTTCTGCCTTTATCTTTAAGGAATCACACTAAAGGAATTTCTCTGTCTGTAATTGCTATGCCTCTTGCCATTATTCCATGAATTTGCATGAATTATGAAACCCCTGTTAGCAGAAACTTCCCATCATTGGTTTTCACATCCCCTGCCTCTTTGCAATGTTGAATGGTACTGTTCCCTGGGTTCAGCAAAAATTGTTTGTCAATTGTGATATTTTCCACTATTAAACAGTGGCTGTTGTCCCAGGAAATTCTTTGTTCTCACTTCCTGTTGCCTACCGAAAGGGCATTTGTGGCTGCAGCTGTATCCCTGCAGAGATAGCCATCCAAAGGAATGCGGTGCTCAGTAATATAGAATTCAATGAACTGGTGTGCCTAGTTTTCAAAGCATTTTCAAAAATATTTTGGCTGAAGATGAAGGGCAGATTATAAATTCATAAAATAATAGGTTTAATCCCTCCTAGCTTCTTGACTGTAGGTTCTTTATAACCTAATGAAGCTATTTGCCACTTATTCTAAGGCATTCTTCTAAAACATCTTAGATTTGGACCTATTGGTCAAATGGTATCCTTTCAATGCACTTCATGGGTGAACTGGGCATTGAATCTGGGTACCTCATGCTCAAACCCTAACCATAACCACTCTACCACCCTAGGCCTCCACCACTATTGGCATAACCTTTCTTTTCCTCTTTTCCCCCTTATGGTTAAGCTACATTATTAATTGTTGTGTTGTAAAGTTGATAAAGTTGGTTCTGTTCTTGGTGCATTTGCATCCTGTTTAGCTTGCTTGAAAAAAGTCTCAGTAAACGGTCAACTAATGATTCATCACTTTCCTGAAAGAATGGATTGAAGAAGGAGGCTCAATATTGCAATCTCTGCAGACTACCTATTGCTGCTGCATTATACACTCTATGAGAACTTTGTCTTCAATCCCTTAGTCTTAAACCGCAGAAATTGGCAGAATTCTTTTTTATATATGTACATCTTTGGAATGGTCTCAGACTTGAAATTGAGGTCTGTAGATGGCAGAAGAAACAGCTTTGTTTTGAGAGATAAACATCTCAAGGTACATCATGTGGACAACTAGGGCAAATGACCACAGTTCAGTGGATGGATAGAGCCAATGGAGGCTGGGCCATTAGGGCAAGTGTGCCACTGTCAGGTTGTTTTTGGTCAACCCCTACAACCAAGGGGTGGCACTGCCTATCAATTTCTTTCCCTCTAGTCCAGGCTTCCTCAACCTCACCCTCCAGATGTTTTTCACCTACAACTCCCATGATCCCAAGCTAGCAGGACCAGTGGTCAGGGATGATGGGAATTGTAGTCTCAAAACATCTGGGGAGCTGAGGTTGAGGAAGCCTGCTCTAGTCTCAGCATTACCATGTAGACCTCAACAGGGACGTAAAACTAAAATTAATTGTCTGTGTCTATCACTGGTTCTGTCTCTGCCTATCTGGCTCTACTTATTGTTTGGTTCCCTGCCTTCTATCTATCATTCTGCACATGATTGCATGCAGAAGGTCCCTCTTGCAATCAAGAAAATGCTTCATTATGAGGCATCTCACATTTAGAATATAATATACCAAGCAAGCCTGTGTTTCTTGTTAAAAACTGAGAGTTTAAGCAGCCTTAAATACCATGCTGGTCTGCCCCCTCTCCTTGGACCCTCAGACCCACATGGCTCCAGATCCCCTTTGAGAGGAAGAGATTGCATTGAGCCTCCTTCTGTGGAAGGAGGGCTTTTGAGGCAAATCAGCCCCTGCCGAAAGCAGGGATGTAATTTTTTTTAGAATAAGCATTTTTCTTCTTCAAAATTAAGTGCAGACTTATTTGAAATAAAATCAATAAGAAGAGGTGAACAATAGATTTTTAAGTGAGTTAAATAAAGTAAAGATACAACCTTTGAAGACAATGCAGAAGAGTGATTGGAAGGGGAAAGCATGCAGCATTGTGGTTGTGCTGGTACTTTTTCAACTCTCTAAAGAGCAGCTGCTATTCTTACGCTTGGTTTTTTCCATGTCTAGTAACTGTAATGCTGCAGCTGAACAGTCTAGTGTTAATGTAGAGCAGCCTTCTCCAACATGGTACTTTCCGGATGTTTTGGACTCCCATTATCCCTGACCATTGCCCATGCTGGCTAGGAATGATGGGAGTTGCAGTCCAAAACATCAGGGCATCAGGTTGGGGAAAGGTGATGTATAGGATAGCTGACATAGCCTGAAAGCTTTGCTTTAACTCACAGCTGGAAACCTCTGCTTTCATTTCAAGCAGGCAAGCTTACAGCAAGAACTACTTTGGCCACAAACCTATGTACACTTTCTTGGGAGTAAGTTGCATTAAACGCAGTGGGGCTATGCGTAGACATGCATAGGATTGAACTACTAGCGTACATTGTTTTTAAAATGAGGCTCCATTAACTCATTTGAGTCTGCCTGGGATTACCTGGTTGTTTGAGACACTTGCCATAGGGCCTAGCCAAAAACTCTGATTATGTCTAACAATACATGTAAGCTTGTAGCTCATCATACATCCATTCAGACAACAAGTTCTCTCTGTGTAAAGTCACACTTTTGATATAAAAATGCAGCTGGGCTTGAATAAGCTCATCACAACTGATGCATGTGAATTGGCTGAAGTTTCTAACATTATTACAGGGGAACGATCAGTAATGAAATTAAAACAGAAAGGGTGGTATTTGACTATGTTTTACTCAGAGAAGACTTAATGATGGTCCTCATTTAGTCATGTTCACTAATTTTAATGGGTCTACTCTGCATAAAGCTTTGTTGGATACCACCTCATGATTAGTATCAGGGATGGGTGCCAGAAGCAGGTCAGTAATAACTTACAGTGTCAGTGAAGTCAACTCTTTATTTAAAAAAACAAACAGCTCAGGTAGATCTTGCCCCAATGAGGCAGTTGTTAGGACTGAAGGTCTCTGCCTTCCCACAGTTGCCTAAGCTTCCTCCTCCCCCAAGTCCTTCCCAAGCAACCTTAGACTATATTGTCTTGCCTTTCCTTGCTCTGCATTCTTCACACATCTTCTGGTCCGGGGAGACCAGAATGGAGGGGAGCTGGTCACAAGAAGAGAGGGAGACCCCCCCTGGCTTCTTCAGCTGCCTGCCTGCTCTCTGCCTCTTGGCCACCTTCTCTCCAGTCTCCGAGTCTGGACTGCCCTCTGCCACAGCTTCTTCCTGATCACTAAACCCTGTTACCTCTTCAGCTTCCAACACCACCACCTCCCAGTCCCATCTCATGACCAATCCCCTGGCTGTGAGCCTTCTTTCCATGGGGGTCCCCCAGCTGGTGCCTCACACTGCTCCTTTGCACCCAGCCTGTGCATGACAACTAGCAATAAAGAGACCTGTAAAAAGAAGGTCATGTTCACAATATTTGTAGTGCCTGCTTTCCAAGACTAGACCTATCATTACCAGGACTGAATCACAATCTCCTCGACATTTGAAAGATAGGCATCTTCTCTTCAAAATGTATATGTCTGTTGCGGCAGGCATCAATGAACACTATAGTACACGTTGAGAAATTCTTCTTGAGTTGTTCACATCTGAAGCTCTTTTGCGATTTCAGCGCAATGAATCTGTACCATTCTGCTTTGTAGCTTGGAACCTGCTGCATCCAGTTAAAACAGTATGGAAATGCTGTTTGCAGAACAGTAATGTTAGCCTGGAAAGAGCAGATAGCCCATTTAAAAATAAAGAAACAGTTTCACACAACAGGGAAGGCAAGGTGTTCTTTCTAGTAATAGCGTGGGAAATGGTGGAAGAGAGAGTGCATACATTAGTGGGAATCTATGAAATTAAATAAGACACTGAAGTAATGGTGTCAACAGTCAGGTCAGCTGTGGCGCATAATTTCTGAAAGACGGTGCTTGGGGATGAAAGGTCTTCCCACAATAGTATTACAAAACACACTTCAGTGCATGCATTTGTCTACAAGAACTGCAAGTCAAGAGACAACCAAGCCTTTACTGCTGTGTGATAGTTAACTTACACAATATATACAGACATGGGGCTCTTTTAAGTACCACACAAAGTAAGCGATCCTTATATCTATCAAGATACATAAACTCTCTCCAAGAAACTGATATGGCCTACCTCAAGATAGAGGTTAAAAGTGTTGCTTTTCATGCTTTCCCAGCTCATTTACAAGCGAAGGTTGAAAGGAAAGGAGAGAGGTGTCAATGCAATGAACCACCTTATCAGGGAAAATGTGTGTAGCTAAAGACTGAATTATCGGAGTAAAAGATCTGGCCATTGTGACACATACCTTTGTTACCTCTTGGTTAGATTACCATAACATGCTGTACATGGGGCTCCCTTTGAAAAGTGCTACAAAACCACAGCTGATTCACAGTGCTTCAGCAGGGCTACAGAGCAGGACTGGGTCTTCGGAGAATCCGCAACTCCCTTATTACAACGACTCTGCTACATTAGTAAAAATAAAACTTTATAAATGTGTTATAACACTGTGACACCAGATGGCGCTGTAGAGCTGAAATCGGAACTCCATGAAATTTTTCATTGTGAGCTTTAAAATGGGGTTTTTTTCAGGGCATTTTCAGAGTGTTTTTATAACTGTGTAGAAGCTGCCCAGCTTCACTTACTTCCCCTGCTGGGCACAATTCAAAGTAGTGGTCATCACCTTTAAAGCCCTAAACAGGTTAGCCATTCTTATCATCCCTTCATGTCTTTATCTGCTCATCTGACATGTTCTGATGTGCTGTGCAGAAAGGTAGGACGTAACTTTAAACCAACATCATTTACGGTTTCAATTCCATGCAGTTGGTGGGATGTAAACCCCACTGAAAGAAGTAGGACTTACTTCAAAATAAGCATGCGTTGGGTTGGGCTGCAGAGCTCACAGAGAATAGATGATAGATTGAACAAAAGTTGAAAAAAGACTGGAATGCTCTGAAGACCAAAAAGACTGGAAAAAGAAGCTGACACTGAAAAGTGTTGTCCATTACATTTTTAGTCCTGTAACTTAGAGGACACTTTCGTATTTTTACAAAAAGGCTGTGTCCTGCACCAAGGATCTTATAATCTCCCAAAGGAAGGGTGCCCTTGCCTGCTGAGGTTAGACGAGTGTCCAACAAAGAAGGAACCTTTTCTGTGCTTGTACTCTAACTCCCTCTCAAGGGAGATCTGCCTGGCAACTTCTTTCCTAACTTCTAGACCAGGGGTCAGCAACCTTTTTCAGCCGTTGGCCGATCCACCGTTCCTCAGACCATGTGGTGGGCTGGACTATATTTTTTTTGGGGGGGGGGGAATGAACGAATTCCTATGCCCCACAAATAACCCAGAGATGCATTTTAAATAAAAGGACACATTCTACTCATGTAAAAACACACTGATTCCCAGACCATCTGCGGGCCGGATTTAGAAGGTGATTGGGCCGCATCCGGCCCCCGGGCCTTAGGTTGCCTGCCCCTGTTCCAGACACAAGGAACTGTTCACCCAGGATTTTGGAGCAAAATTGCCTGGGTTTTGTTCCTCACTATAGTTGAAAGCTTGCCATGGTGCATCAGGAGCTGGACTTATTTGGTAGCATATTTTATTTGTAATATTTATTTTATATTTGGTCTCCTTTTTCATACCTTTTTATTATATTTTATTAGAATTGTGGGGGACATGTAGACCATCATCTGCTTGATGCGGGCTGGATAGATGTCCAATGTCTGCTTGAAGACCTGTGTTGTCCACCATCCCTTTAGGCAACTAGGTCCAGTCTTGTTATAAACATTGTGTTCATAAGGGCTGAGTAGCCTGTGGTCCTAGATGTATTGTTAGGCTCTGACACCCATCAGTCTCAACCAGAATTGCCAATAGTCAGGAATTATAGAATTATAGCCCAGAAACATCGGGGGGGGGGGAGGCTGCAGGTTCCCAGCCTTAGTATACATAGTGTTCCATCTCTTACTGCTCAGAAACCCTGCTGTGTATGAAGCAACTCACAGAAGTAAACCAACAAATTCAATATTCCATATCTATGATTGTTGTATTTCCCGCTTGTTACCTAACCATACTCAAAATCGTAAGCAACTAATTTCAGACAGCTATATTTGACATTTTGTCATTTCATTGCTGGAGGGCAGGATGACCAAATGTCTTGAAGATCCCCTGGACGTTTTCATGAGTGCCACTTGTAGCAAGTGCATTGGCGCAAAGGCTTGCTAATTTTGTTTGTTGCCTGTTTTGTTTTCCTTTCCATGTGTGAATAATGCTGATTCAGGAGAGAATTCAGAAGAAAGTAAATTAAATATTCACTGCTCAAGCCAGTGCATATGTTACATTTGCATTTGGAACCCACTGGCAGCAGAGTAGATGTAAACTTCTGGATCCTGACAGTAGTCTGTTAGCACAAGTGAAGAAGGTTAAGGCCAATCTTAGTGGAGGTACTGTGGGCCCACAATGCTATCAAAATACCTCATACCCCAGCCTGAAGAGACATCTGCTGTGAGATGTGTGAATCAGTGCTGTTTAACAGCACAATGTCAATGTGTGCAGCTGAGTGCACTTTCCCCTTCTGGGCACTCTAAAGTGGGTGAACTGGCCACAGTTTCCTGAATATATTTACAAAGCTCTAACCCCTTAGCCTCAAAGAATGCCTCTAGGCACTCCCCACAAAAAAGCACAGAAAGTCAAGATGAGTGACATGTGTCGGCTTCTCTTGTTTGTGCAATGTGAGATTCACAGATCTCACCCTGCCGGGGTCCTCTGTAGCTTGCAGTTTTTGCCATGGGTGAGAAGCATGAACCTCATTCTGAACATTTAGAGCTCAACCAGAAGAGCAAGTCAACAGGTGGATTGCTGCTGACTCTGTCACAACTATACAAGCAAAGAGTAATAGTGACTATGCACTCTGCATGATTCATGGGAATTCCTTTAAGAGGGTACCAGGAAAGGAGGCGGGAGATGATCAGGTAGGAACATTGGTCTCCTGTTATTAGATCCACATTCTGGACATAAAAATTAATCCTGTTAATTTTTGAGGAGGACATGTTCATGCTGACTGTTCTCTCCAGAGAAAACAGATGGCTCCTTCACAAATAGATTGTTTTTTGTTTTATTTAAGTCAATTGCTGTATAATTTGGGTAGCTTATTAGCATTTTCCCACACACAGTGGGAATTCTCCCTGCCCAGAATTTGCTACACAACAAGTACAATTCATTGTTCCTCATTTGTTACACATTGTCCTCACCTATTTCCTCAGTGTTTCATATACACCACATGGGTATCAAATTATCTGAGCTCCAAAAATGTATATGGCACAATGTGTCCCCAGTGGAGCATGTTGAAGTCCCATTGATTTCTCTTGGGAGATTTAAGGGCATGTTGTAATGGTCTCCCATTGAAATCAATGTAGGCATAAACATGCTTAAGATTTGCTGGAACCTGTTCGTAATGGTCTATGTCATCTAAAAGGTGACACTTTCTCATAAAGAGCATCCACTGGCATTGTAACTTTAGAAAGTTATAGGTATTCGTTATTGGTACTTACTGATTGCTTTTTTTTTAAGGAGGGAGACAAAACAACACCCTCCCCCCCAACAATTTTCTGAGTCTGCTTCATTTTGTATATTTTAGTTATTAATTTAGAAACTGGGCTCTGACACATTTTACAACTAATGCCAAGAACAGTAATCTGTTGCTTCATTACAAAAAAAGCACAACAAGAAAACTTAAGCAAAATGTAAGGATTTGAGAGTTTCACTGATTTCAAAGGCAACTTCCATTGAGGTCAATGAGGTTTTAAATTGCTGGATTTCAGCTGGATCCCGGCGTTTTTGCTTCATCTTTTCTTGCTCCAGTTTTGGTACAAGCAGATAAGCATCCAGTTTTCTATTCTTTTTTAATGGGAGGGGATTCAGAATATTACACCAATGTTCCTCAAACTCTGGGCCCGGTTTCAAACTAACTATGCCCTCTGGGTTCCTTCCACAAGCATCACCAATCATTTCTTTTTTTGGGGGGGGGGATAGCAGTTGGAAACATGTGATAACTCTTACGTGCAGTGATATCCCCACCTTACAATTTTCTTACAAAGACACACAGCCCTCAGCCTCTCTCCTGTTCTCTCACAACCTCAGCTAAGGATTGAACTACAAACAGCATTTAATGTGCATATCTGTTTCACATAGTTGTTTCTTAACTGACTGTGGAAAAAGTAAGGGGAATGGGGAACACTATGTGTGGGGAAACGGCTCCCCCCCCGCACCATAGTCCTGCCAACAATCCCTCCCTCCCTCTATGAAATGGCTTTTGATCCCAGGAGGGTCACTCAAGCTAATAGTATTGGGGGAGGGGAATAGCATCATTCAACTAAAGGCATAATTACTAGCTGACTGTAGATTACGATCCTGATCATGTTCAACCCTTCCCCTCTGGCTGCTATAAAAGGGACAAAAACTGTTCTTATTATCTCACACTCATTTAACATGGCAGACTTGATTCAACATGTATGTAAGACCAGAAGCAACAGCCGTGTGTGTGTGTGTGTGTGTGTGTGTGTACACAAATATCTGCCAGTGTTTAAGAGTGTGCACATGATAACTGCAGGAAGCACAGCTGTACCCACAGCATACACAAATGCCATGCAAAGAGTGGAGCTGCACTTATTCATTGCTGAAGTGATGCATTTTGCAGCAATTTATTGAATCTGCGGCAAGACCTGTGCGACTAGGAGCAGCGGCAAGTGGGATGTAATTGATTCTCTAAACTCTTGACTCTCACAGCTGATCCATCAGAGTCAAGAATTACAGTAAGATTAAGTGTTTGGTGGGAGAACAAGACTCCATCCTGAGATAACCAAAGCTCATTAAATATTATAGCAAACAGATGTGGAGTCGTTGATTTCACAGAGAGTTAAGAAAAGAGATAATCATTTTTATGTTCTTGAGTATTCCTCAGGAGTGTTTTGCCTCTCATAATTTAGGAAACTATCTGGTGTAGTTTGCTGATTTCCTTCCTTTCCTGCTCCTTTTATCGCTCTGAGAACTTAAATGAAACTAACTAGGTCAAATCTAGCCTCATCTCTTTTAGCCTCACTTTTCCAGCATTTAATTGGCCAGTGAGTATTATTTTCAGTGTGTTGGGGAAAGTAGAATCTACTGTCTGCAGAAGATTCTGCTTCTCTCCACTTCACACAGCTTTAAAAGCATAGAAGTTGACGCGCTTTTAACTGTCAACATTTGCTTTTCACACAGTCCATAATGTGTTTTGCTACCATCCCAATTCTTGGCATAGGGCCTCTGAAGCCGTTATTTTAAGAATCTCTCCGTGGACTTGGAATTAAATAATTGAGACATGAGGCTGAGTTACTCAATGGACTCAATGTTCAAAGAGCATAAAATCTGGCTTTGCAAAATTATCTAGCTTAACCTAGAAAAGAAGATGCAAGATTCGTCAGTTTTACTTAGCACTTTTTAATGTGCATGTCACATTTTCGTAAAGGATGAAATAGTACAGAATTATTTTTGGTCACTGGAAGAAATATAAACCAGCAAGGGCAAAAATATGCTCAGAAACCCAACTCCTTATGAAATTTTTGTCAAACATAATGCATTAACAACATAGGTGAATACACATCAGTTCTGGTTTCGTCTTGACTCCCTAGCATAACATCACAATCACATTTAGAACACAGAATTGGGATAGACTAGATCCAAACATCGCCCCTCCCACAGGGAGGAAGATGTGTCATACATCCGGGTATCTGCTGTATGCGAATGCCTATGTGATTTATGTGACACACTGTTTATTTCCTGGTCAGTCTTACTTTCGGTTCTGACTGAAGCGGAGATGTCGTCCGAATCTCCTGGAGAGGCTCCGTGATTTATATGCTTGTAAATAAAGCGTACTTGCTTTGAAACAAGCCAGACTGTGTGGAGTTATTGCTGGCACAAGGCACACATACTGTTGCGCAAGAAGAAGAAGTAAGAAGTTTGGGAAAACTCTGCAAAAGCACTGGAGAAGCAAGAGAACGCACCAGGAATGTAGCTGGACACCATTTCCAAGTGCTAAACTGGTTTTGAGGCTTTTCCAGTTAAAACCAAAAGCCCAACAGTTACATTAGTCACACTTATTTTAGAAGCTTTGTCAAAGCTGGCTTCTTTTGTTTTGAAGGAAAATGAGCTGCATGGACCTTCCAACTGGAATGTGCTTCATTCTGGATCAGGGGCCTGAGCCAGCTTCCCACTGAGAAGCACTCCTGGTCCTGCCCGCAGGGCTGCTTACTGCAAACAGCAACAACTCTGCCAATCAAATTCCAAACATCCTTTGGTCTCATGCACACCTATTATTATTAAAGTTTGAAAGAAAATATAATAAGGTTAATATCCAATATCTTTTTATCAAAGATAAAATCTAAATAAAATCTAAATAAAAACAGAAACCAAAGGGGAGAAAAAAAGAGAGAAGAGAGAAAGGAAGGAAGAAAAAAAGAGAGAACTTCCGATTCTTCATCTGTCCGCTATATATAGAAAATTATTCAAAACACGCCCTGATATTATTATCAAAGGATACCATATAGTGTTTTTTTAAAAGAAATACATAAAGACATTTTGAATATTACTTTTCCCCAGTGTGTGATATCTTTACAGAATAACTTGCTAGGATTTCTCAACCCCACGGCTTTCAAAAGCTCCAAGCTCCACACTTGTATTATTTCCTAGCAATGCAATAGCGTGGCTACAGGAGTCATGCTGAGATTGCTCTGATTCTGAACAGTTCACATTGCTTGAAGCTAGGAAAGAAGACTTTGGCTCTGCCTTTTTCACACTTCCCATGGGTTTCTTAACTGGCTCTTTATGCCTGATTCCTGGCCAGACAGAAAGGGCTGGAGCTTTAGCTACTACACAGAGGCAATGTTGCCTTTGTTCCTTCTAACAAGGTATTTTCAGGTCCTTATAGGTGGTTAACGAAAAGGAGCCTTTGTTTCTCCCTTGTTATTTTAAGCACTGGGGCTATCTCCTTTTTTGTATTCAAAAGAAGAAAAATACAATTGACATAATGTCAGTGAAGGTACTGTGTATGCACATTTAGAGTGTGACAGCTCATCTATTCAAACTCAAATTAGATTTCTCCTCTGATTGTTTCAGTAAAAGACAAAATGTAAAGCAATTCTGCCGGTTAAAATGGAGAGTGCTATTTTTAAAAGGTCAGATTAACTTTATTTTAGTGTTTGGAGCAGCCAAAAGCATTTCTTATTCCACTCACAGTAAGATCATATTCAAAAGTATTTTTTTAGGGGAATAGTTCATAAGTGAATTATGGTTAGAAAAGGGTATGTTACAACTTCAGGAAATCTTGTTTAGAGGTCAGCGTTTCGAAAGAGTGATCATGCGAACTCACTATGTTGTCATGAGGTTTATACCATGAACATTTAAATGCAGAACTCAAAAATGGTAGCAAAATTGAGTTCTGGGTTCTGACTGTATTGTGCTTACACAAGCAATGGTGTAAATAGAAACATGAAGTTATTTTCCTTCTTAATACCATAAAATTGGGTTCAAAGCTTCTGATACTGAACAGGTAAAAACAGAAAACTTGATAGGGGCTAGGGATGGGTGGGAACGTTGATTCGGTTTGCATTTAAACATGAATTTGCCAAAATCACACTTTTTTAAAAAATATGTGAATTAAAATATAGCCTTACAATAAAAAATAAAAAAATCGTACTTCTCTGAATTTTGCAATGCAGTTCTCCAGCCAAATAATGTGTACAGAAGCATGTGTACTTGGGTAAATACATGCATAAAATACATAGTAAACCTAATGTACGAATTGCATTATATTACAGAAAATTGCTTACAAAATGTGCATATTAGTGAAAATTGCATAGAAAAATATGTTTATTAGGAGAAATTCATACTGTAATGCTGATGAATTTCTGGGGAATGGAAAAATTTGTAGAACCACAATTATGAGATTTGTCAATTCCAAGTTGAAAATGACTACTTAGCACCATTTGTGTAGTATTAGTAAGGTTCCTGAATGCCTCTCATGATGTGGTGGTATTTTGGAAGAAGCATGATTTGAGGTGGCTTAAGTTGGGGGAGTCACTGAATTTGTTTTACTGGTTAAGGGAGTATGAAGAAGTGGTATCGCTTTTAAAATTAACAAAGAAACCTGTCTATCGTTTGGTTTGGCAATTATGTGGTTAATTTGTTTCCTGGAGCCAACCTTGTCTGGCAGGTAAACACTTCAGGAGATGAAGGTAAAATATGGATTGAGGGCAGTCTGGTCAGTAGAGTGGATTAAGGCAAAAGTGAACCTTTTGTTGTCTGGTATGTTTATGGATTGAAGTGTGGCTCAGGGAGATAGATAGGGAGCTGCTTGCAGGAGATCAGAACAGAAGGACACACCGGAAGATCAGAAGAACTCAAGCTTGGTGCAGGAGGAAGGAAAGCGGGCTGCTAACTGACATAATATCATAAGAACTCTAACTGAGAAGATCTTGCTTAGCAGAATTTCACCAAGTAAGAAACAATTTAGACAGGAAGAGCCGAACATGTTTAACCTGCATTTTCCTATTAGTATTTTGCTCTTGGGGATTGATTGGTGTACAATCAGGTAACAATTCAGATGTTATACCCATTTCCCTAAGAATAATCTCTCTTTCTCTCTTTTTAACGTAAACTTTTAAATTAGGTTCACAAAGCCTGTGGTCTTGTGTGTGTGTGTGTGTGTGTGTGTGGTTTTGCCCATCTCATGCTTAAGAACCAAACTTCAATGTGGTCCTGAGGAAAGCTAGAAGGGAGCTTAGGTTATTTGGAGGAGCCAGCCAGGGAGAATAAAAATTTCCATTTGGTGGCAACAAAGAGGTCAAGGGAAAGAGAAACACAAATGAGAGTGGGCACCCATAGCAAGGAAAAAGAAGGGGGTTCGAGTGTGTTAATTGCACTTAGGATAGGGTGCAAAATGGAAGAATGAAGGAGATAAGATATTCTGGTTTACTTAAAGCTCTGGTTTTCCTGATTAAGGAGGAACCCACACCCAGGAAGAGAAAGAAGGTGAGCTCAGAACATTTTATACCTACTTGAAAGTCTGACAGTTACTAGAACAGCTCTCTGACTTCCAATGTGTCATTGAAAAGCAAAAGCAAAAAGCATTGGGAATACTAATGTCAAAATGTCAATGAAAATTTTGTTCTCTATCAGTTCCTTTTCCCTGAGAACAAGGAAAGTTTATATCGAAGCATCCTGTCTTAGGAAAATCTTCCACGAAGGCCTTTCATTAACAGATATGTTATGGAAGATAGGTTTGAAGTCTTTGCAAAATTTCTGGTAGTTGTCATATCCTCACAGTACACAAGGTTCCCCACAGAGTGTGATTCAGCCCCAATGGGGATTGCCCTGGAAAATATGGCTTAGTTTCTTCTGAAGCTACACAGGTGCTTCAGTGTTATCAACCTATCACATCATTTATGATGTTTTCTGCTGAGATTAATCAAAAGAACTAGTGGGGAGTCTCACTCTGTTTGCAAGGGTTTGTGTTGAAACTGTCTTGATCTGTAGAAGTTCGCAGGAAGAGGAAGAATGTCAAGTAATATCTTAGTGGATGATTACTCACAGAAGAGAAAACTATAAGAAATGCTGAGTGGCTGAACGCTTAACTGCATCACACAATCAGGCCACCATCCTTCACTAGGGACTTGTCTCCAAAGGAACTCAGCAGGACACCTTTCCAAGTAAATATACCGTATTTTCCGGTGTATAAGATGACTGGGCATATAAGACGACCCCCAACTTTTCCAGTTAAAATATAGAGTTTGAGATATACTCGACCTCAGATTCTCCACCCGGCGTATAAGACAACCCCCGACTTTTGAGAAGATTTTCCTGGATTAAAAAGTAGTCTTATACATCAGAATATACAGTATATGAGATTAGAATGTAAAAATTCCAAAATCACCATCATCATTAGCATGTGTGTACAAGTGTGCATATATGACTTGTTTGGTGTATCTTCTATATATACAACTTGGTTTAAATAGCATCCCTGTTTTGTGTGTGTGTGTGTGTGTGTGTGTGTGTTTGTGTGTAACACTATCAATGCTTAATTGTTTTATAATGAATTCCCCCCATGCTTTCAGCTTCTCTTATTTTTATCTGTAAGCCGCCTTGAGGGGGCAAAGATGGGGCATAAAAAATAGAATAAAAATAATTATGATTATGATTATTATATTCTAAGAAAGCATAATTTGGAGAGCATATACTTCTGATGAAATACTATTTCACTTAATAGATACTATACTTTTAGATATATTAATTTTAAAGTGCTAATCACCCTATTTGTCTGGAAGCAGTAAGGAATATTCTTTGATAATATTAATCAACCACACAGGGTACTTGCTGGTTAGCAAAATGCCTTCAGACACCATATTGTTCAGCATGGGGACTTGTGTTTTGCTTTAGGGTATGGGTAGCCCAGTTCCCATGATCAGCAGGAGCTTCAGGGAAAACCACTAACAACTTACATCCCATCACCACAGCTGGAAAGTACAAGCACCCCAGAGGAATGTTCTCATTGCCAGGTGTGGCGTTTGCCTTTCTAGGGAAATACACAGGAGAAGGAGTGAGTAAGGGGTTAAGTGGCTGGCCCTAGGCTGTCCAATAAACAGAGGGGGGAGGAGCTAGGGGCAGCTGAAGGAGTCAGTTAGAGTTAGAGAGCGGGGAGTTGAGGGTTGTTGTTGAAGAGCAGTTGATCGAGGGAGTTGGTTGGTGGGTGGTTGTTGATTGTGAGGGTTGGTGGTGAGGTATAGTGGTGAGCGTAGGCAGGGTTGTAACCATTATCTTAAGTTGTTGAAGTTTTTAAATAAACACTTATTATTTTGTTTAAAATTGCACCCTGACTGTGAAAGTTATTACCAGGGAGGGGATCCTGGTTGGTGGCAGCGAAGCGCGTGGTGGCACAGGGATCAATAGTCCGTCAAACGACCGGGGACCCTGTGTGATCGCCACAAAACTGGCGGCAGCGACGGGATAAGATCAATACGCCGGCAGGAGACATCAATAAGCCCGTGGAGGGATATTGAGATCGTTGTACCTGTTCACCACAAAATTGGCAGAAGCAGCTGGGGTTAAACAATACACCTGGAAGGGGAAGGGTAAATCTGTGAAGTGATAACCTAGCCCGGGGTGTAGTTGTGGTTACCCAAGGACGCTGCAAGGCTAAGGTAACAAAAGGAGAAAAGAGAGCTCACAAATCTGTTCTGGCAGAGAGTTTTGACTTGGGGTCCGAGGAAGTAAGCTTAACGGGTAGAGAGAAGACCCATAGCAGAACTTTGAGACCCGAGTCTGGAGAAACCTAGCCAGGGGGAACAGTGCTGAGAGGAGATTTCTCTTATTTTGTTAATTTAACTGTCAATCCTCAATCACACAATATGCCACCTAAAAAGACAAAGAACCCTGTGAGGGAACCAGCTCAAGATAGCTCTGAAGGGGAGGAAAATGGGAATCCTCTGAGGGAAGAGCAGAGCTTAGAAGATGAAACTAATATTGTACCTGAGGCGAGAGAGCCACAAGTTTCTATAGAATTAGAAAAGTGGAAACTAGAACAACAATATAAATTAGAATTAGAAAAAGAAAGAATTCGAGCTGAGAGGGAAAGTGAGAAAGAAAGAATTCGAGCTGAGAGGGAAAGTGAGAGCGAAAGAATTCGAGCTGAGAGGGAAAGTGAGAGCGAAAGAATGCAATTTCAGTTGGAAATGAAGAAACTAGAATTAGCAGCCATGGAGAATCAAAATAACAGTAATAACACCAGTAGTCAAACAACAGGGAAGGTAGATTTAAAGCGATTCCCTGAGTTCAAGGAGAAAGATAGCCCAGAGGCTTTTCTGATATCATTTGAGAGAGCCTGTAAAGATTTCCAAGTGAAGGATGAGGAGAAAATGGTGATCTTAAGGGCTAGAATTAGTGGGGTACTGGCAGAAATATACGCCCAAATGACAGAAGAACAGTCAACAGATTTTGAGATGTTTAAACAATTAATTTATACGAGGTTTGGAATTACCTCAGAACAACTAAGAAAAAAATTCAGGAGTGTGACAAAGTTGAGAGAAGAAACGTATGCTCAGTTGGGGGCAAAAATTACGAATTACCTCAAAAAATGGTTAGAGCAGGAGGGTGCGGATTCAATTCAAAAAATCAGAGAGGTTATTGCGTTGGAGCAATTTTATGCCACCATAACTGGGGAGCTGAAATATCTTGTAAAGGAAAGAAGTCCTAAAACCATCCAGGAGGCAGCAAACATAGCTGACCAAATTAATGAAATTAGGGACCATGGATTTGATAGTCCAAAATTTGGCGGGAAATTGTGGGGGAACCCCAGAAACCAATTTCAATATGCTAAAGGAAGCTCTTCTCCAGCAATGAAAAAGGGAAACATACCACAGTCAAAAAGCCCAAGTGACGTGGGCCAAACTAACACCCATACCTCTGAGGTAAAAGAAAATAAATCTAATTATACTGGGGGAAGAGATATGAGGTGCTGGTCGTGCAACAAACTGGGCCACAGAAGCTTTGAATGTAAGACTGGTGAACAAGTTAAATCTGGGAGCGCAAACACTCAAAAACACTCTTATTGTATCCACTCAGTAGGGCAGGGTGAGGCTAAGCAGGTTGCCACGGAAACCGAAGCTCTAGCTAGGCCTGAGACAGAGGAGATTCCTGAGGCTTCAGTAATACACTGTTACTTGATTAAACAGAATGATTTGCTTTTGAGAAAGTCAGGAGAAAATATTTGGATTGAAAACAAAAAATATCTAGGGTTAAAAGATACCGGTTCCCAAATCACAATTGTTCATCCTGAGGTAATCAGTCCCGATAAAGTAATTCCAGGAAAAACTATAGAAATAAAAGGAATCGCCAAGGAGCCAGTTAGACTCCAAATGGCTGAGGTAAACATTAAGTTACATGACTGGAGTGGAAAGTGGCAAGTGGCCATTTCAGAGGAAATCCCCACTGCGGTGCTTATCGGTTGGGATCTCCTGGAGCATGTGCAGAGTGCGTTTGTGATTACCCGCTCCAAGGGGGGCCAACTGTCAACTGATACTGAGGGAAGCGAAACAGTTGCCAATGAGGGGGGGACTCAGAGTCCTCAAGTTGAAACTTTGAGTGAGCCAGGCTTCCTAATACCTTTTAAAAATACTCAAAAGACTAGTTTCTCTCAGGAACAAAAGAATGACATGGGACTAAATGGCTGTTTTGAGGCAGCAAAATCTACTGTTCCATTAACCCCTGATTGCCCAGAGAGGTTCTGCCTAGAGGAGGGACTGTTATATCGTGAAGTCCTCAGCACACCTTATAAAGGGGGAGGAGGAAACCGCAGACAACTAGTGGTTCCTCACATGTATAGAGAAAAAATCATAAAGCAAGCCCATAATAGTAATTTTGGGGCACATATGGGGATAACTCGGACCAAACGAAGAGTGGCACAAAATTTCTATTGGCCAGGAATGGGGAAGCAAATTAGAATGTATTGCCAAGCCTGTGACATTTGCCAGAGGCAGGGATCAGGTCAGGACAAAACCAAGGCAAAACTGTGTCCTTTACCTGTAATCTCCACACCAGCCCAGAGTTTAGGACACGACGTGGCACAACCCGTGCCTAGAGCAACCAAAAAGGGGAATGAAATGCAACTAGCCTGGGAGGAACCATCCCAAATCGTGTCCAAAATAAATAATGTAAACTACCTTATCCAGCAGGGGGATGAGGGGCGCAAGGTAGTTCACGTAAACATGATTAAGCCTTACCAGAAAACTGAAAGCTGGGCTCCCTGTGCTATCCGAGAGGACCCAGAAGAAGCAGAAATATCATGCTGGGAGGGGAGAGGGGAGCAAGAATGTAATATACGAGAAGTTAAGCTAGCCCCTACATTAACCCATTCACAGCAGGAAGAAATAAGAAACATCCCACAAAAATTTAAAACGATTTTCAGTAATACTCCAAGACTAGCAAAAGGCGTAGTCCAACACATTGACACCGGGATTGCAAAGTCTTGTGATTTCATATTTGTTATGCCGTATGATGAACAGAGTCAGATGTGGTTGCAATGCAAAGCCAGAGCCAATGCTCCATATAACCACACCATAATGGAATATGAAAAATACATTCACATGGGCATTAATCCAAAGAAGATTGTGAGGGGTGTTCCATGGTACGGCTATGATTATACCTGTCTAGGCTCAATTAAGGCCCATGTTTGTTCAATTGCAAAAGTTCCTTTCCGAGGGGCTCCATGCAGTGACGTGGCAGGACGTCAGCGCCCATATAAAGTAAACATGGATCTAGTAAACAGTTTTATTTCCGGGATCCTGTGGGATGAGGAACAGGAAGCCCCATATTTAGAATGCAAGGTCTTTATATTTGACATTGGGGGGCAGGCCTGGAAAGTTTATGACTGGTCGCATATTACCACAGTGGCGATTTTTGGAAAATACGACCCTGAGCTTATGTGTTGCGCCCATTTAAGAGGAGTCAGAGTTGTTTTAAAAGGAGACCTATCTGTGAGATCAGTTAGAACAACTATTCAAAGTTATGATAAAACATTCATCAGTTGGAAATATAGAAAGAAAAACATACTGAAAGTTATAGTTGCCAGGGTGTCCCATCAACTTTCTATGAAAGTGAAAGTGTTTCCTACACTAGAGATTGTGTGGTGGGAAGTTGGGTACCCTGCTGCTCATGCAACACAAATAAATGTCCAAGATGAATGTGGTTACACAGCATTAACGTGGCCACCACATCAAAGACATAAAAAAGTAGTCTTCAAATTGCTTGAAGTGGGAACTGATAATTCAACACAGACCAAAGATGAACTGACAGCAAGGGAGATTGCTAACAGCAATAGGCAATCAGAGCTTTTTAGTCTACTTTCATTAAGTAAACCTGTGTGTCCAAAAAGCTTCAGCAAGCTGATTAAAAAAGCAGCTTTCCACAAACTTCTGAAAGCAGTTCCCAATGAATTCAGAAGCCAGATAACCAGTTCTTATGCTGCTTTTGATGACTTGGAGACGTTTGTACAAGGCATCGAGCTTGAACACTTAACAGAGATCCTGAAGGAGAGCAAGGGTGATCCAAGAGAGCTTTTGACCCTGAGAAACAAAGACTCTACACAGCTTGGAATCCATAATCGTTACAGACGCATCGACTGCAGGGATCGGAGTGGGACTGTGTCAAATGGCGGAGGAAGACAACTCGCATCCCATCACGTGTGGCAGAGAAAAGACTGGTGCCCAGAGAAAGACACTTCTTGTGGCGGTTAAGGACAATAAGGAGCGTGAAGGGATCCTGGACATCGTTGCAGATGCCTTATCACGAAGACCCAAAGGCAAAGATTCAAATGGACAGTTGCAAATTTTCTTGCAGTTAACTAAAGGTTTAATATTGCATGATCTATTGTATATAATGTGGAAAAAAAAACAATTATTCAGCCAGCATAAGATGAGGAGTTAAGGTTAGTAAACATAGAAAATGTTTGTTTGAATTAAGGTGTCACGCAGTTTGATCAGGAGTATAACTCTGTGCAGTTATCCCTCCTGAATCAAACTTATTTAAGGGGGGAGGTATGTGGCGTTTGCCTTTCTAGGGAAATACACAGGAGAAGGAGTGAGTAAGGGGTTAAGTGGCTGGCCCTAGGCTGTCCAATAAACAGAGGGGGGAGGAGCTAGGGGCAGCTGAAGGAGTCAGTTAGAGTTAGAGAGCGGGGAGTTGAGGGTTGTTGTTGAAGAGCAGTTGATCGAGGGAGTTGGTTGGTGGGTGGTTGTTGATTGTGAGGGTTGGTGGTGAGGTATAGTGGTGAGCGTAGGCAGGGTTGTAACCATTATCTTAAGTTGTTGAAGTTTTTAAATAAACACTTATTATTTTGTTTAAAATTGCACCCTGACTGTGAAAGTTATTACCAGGGAGGGGATCCTGGTTGGTGGCAGCGAAGCGCGTGGTGGCACAGGGATCAATAGTCCGTCAAACGACCGGGGACCCTGTGTGATCGCCACACCAGGATTCCCTCAACTCTCATAAATGAATGAGGATAGCCCTCCCCCACCTGGTGCCCTCCAGAGGTTTTGGACACCAATTCACATCAGTCCCAGCCAGGGCAGCCAATAGTCAGGGATGTAGGGAGCAATAGTCCAAAATATCTGGAGAGCACCAGAAGGAAGCTGAGCTACCATATCTCATGGTTCAAGAGGCCTTGCTTCAGAAAAGCATAGCTGAATATCTTCCCCAACTCAGTCTCATAATTGCAGAACACTGTCATCTATTTACAAATTTTTATTTTTATTTTTACTAACATCACCTTTTACCCTTCCTTGTTCAAAGAATTCTATAGTCCTGTGCAAAAAAGCTTCTTACATAATTAGAAACCATGTGAGAGGAGAACTTGGGTGGCTCAACCTCCTCTCAGTTGCCCAGTCCCATGGTGCACTGCATGTTGGAGGGCAAAGGTCTATAGTGGCAGGTGGGGGAGAGAGTTTCCTGTACCCATGGTGGCTCACCACACAATTTAGAACTCTGTGGAGGGTCCTGAAATTTGGACACCTCCACAATTGCAGCAGGGACTACTGTGGACATTTCTCCTCCAAAATGTGGAGGAATGCAGGGCTGGTCTTGGGAATGTAACTGATGGGCAGTGCAGACTAACATGTCCTTGCCTGCAGACTTAACGCATGAGGAGGAGGAGAACTGAACAACAGAGCTTTTTCACACAGCACAAAGTTAAAATTTGGGATTTGCTATCAGAAGAAGTAGTGATAGTCACCGACATGGATTGGCGAAGAGAATTGGACAAATTCATTCTGGATAACTCTATCTGGTGCTACGAACTCTGGTGGCTGTGTGTTCTACCTCCACGGTTGGAGGCAGTATGCTTCTGAACAGCAACCACTGGAAACTGCAGTAAGGGCAAGTGTTGCTTGTACTCCGATCCTCCTTACAGAGTTTGCCACAGGCAGCTTGTTGGCCATTGCAAGAACAGCATGCTGGACCAGAAGGGCCACTGGCCTGAACCAGCGAGCTCTCTTTATGTACTTACATGCTCCTGAAAGGTGCATAAGATGGCACTCAAGGAAGTCAGAATGACAAGTCTACTGTTGCTATGCTTATCTGCCCTGCAGGAAATGCAGGTGGTGGCCACTGACTGTTCTGCTGCCAGCATGAGGATTTGAAGTAGGAAGGTAAGAGGAGGGTTATATTTAGAATTATTGTTTTCTTTCTTCTCCCCATTGTTTCTTTTAAAGGCAAAAGTAGGAAATGGCTGACTAGACTATTTAAAAGTATTCACATCTATATTATATGTGAGTATAGAAGAGTGTGTTAAAAAAAAAACTAGGTATGTCTTAAGTAAGGTTCTTTTTTCAAATATTGATAAAACAGCTTCTCTCAGCACAGCTTTTCAGTCAGTTGACAGGCCTCTGCCAGGCACATGAGATTTCCAGAATATCCATAATGAGATAACAGAAAAGGAAGAAATATCTACAAACTAGGTCTTCTTAGAACAGGCAGCCACTTGTATTGGCAAACTGACAGGCAACTCTATTCAGTTTACCTTCAAGTTTCTGGAGTGTTTTTTTTGTTTTTTTTAAACTCCCGCTATTTTCTTTTCAGTGTGAAATCTCTGGTATTTTCAGGGTATGTAACAGGGTTGTGTGTTTCCATTTGCAATAGGCCCGAATAGTCCTTAAAAGGGGCCATATAAACTTCACATGCCACGATTAAATCATGACATACCAATTAAATTGAGATTTTTAAAAAAAGAAAAGAAAAAGAAAAAAAGAAAAATATATATATTAAATTATGGCATACCAAATATTTTGAACACCTGGAACTGGGTTGGGCACTTTTTCTCAATATGCTGCTCCATCTATTATTTCAACTGTAGCCATTCTATAGGGCCTCATTCCAATCTTCAGTCCTCCTGTTGTTGGACTCCATCAAGGGGTTGTGGTCACACAATATCTAGGTTTTATCCCCCTATGTTACAGCTACCAAACACATTCTATTTCTGTATGCCATGGGATGAGGTTTCTCATAACATGAGACTGGTGGCAACATTGTTTCTGTGGTAGAAACACTGCAAATGGTGCTTGATCCGTGTATTGCGATTCTTGGTCATATTATGCTCCCTACTCTCATACTTGTATAACTCTTCTTCCTTAGTCCTAAGAGAGTAAGTTTAATAAGTACTATAGTGGCCCTCCTAGCTTCCCATACCAGGAACTACCTGAGTACACACTGTAAGTTTAAAGCACATTTGAAGCACATTTTCCCTTCAAATAATTCTGGACATTCCTGTTTGCCCCTCACGGAGTACAATTCCCAGCAGTCCTTAACAAACTACAGTGCCCAGAATTCTCTGATGGTGGCAGGGTGTGTGTGCTTTGAATACCGGTATGCTTTACGAGTACACAGCCGCATGTGTTTTTCACTTCAGTCCTGCATTTTTTAAAGTAGCAGTCTTAATTATGTACCAATATAAATGATATATAAATGGTTGAAGTGAAATACTTAAATAAATTATCAGAGAACTGGTTCTGGTAAGCTGCACAGGTGTACTTTTCATTGGGGAAGTGGAAGCCAGAGAGAAGATTTTTTTTTTTTTTAAACATACCTGAGGAGTGAACTAAAATACAAGTACTATTCTCAGTATGCAAAAGACTATACAGTTATAGTGTGTTCATGGGTGGGTGCATGGAGAGATACAGATACAGAGCAAAGCATCCTTTGAAAAGCAATTACACAGCTGAAAGCAAAAAATTATAAATTTAAGAACACTTAAATCCAATCCGTTCACCTTCACTATATCTCAACATATTTTTGTAAATATTTTTTATTAAAGATTTTCTTGATTTACAAAGGTGTGTGTAATGTCTTTCTCGTATTTTTCCCATGTAACATTTTTACAAATCAGTTGTGTTTGTTGAGACATTAGGAAGAAAAGGGGGAAAGAGGTGGGATGAATGGGGAGATGGGTGGAGTGGGGTGGTGATGTTTCTACAAAAGGACTGTATCATTCTTTTTATAACAGCCTTTTATTTCTTTGTGAAAGTAAGGCCCAAATTACTTTGTGAGTATTGATCTTATGGTACATAGAAGGGAGCATTTAATTTGATATTTAATTTGTTTCTTTGTTGTAACCAACACTTCCATTGGATGATTGATTTAAACACTCAGGCTAAGAGGCTGTGTTCCATAATACTACTTATTTTATTGTAAAAAAAACATGTCTTTAGCAGTGTATTGTCGTAGTATAACACATCTCTTTCCATGTATTTAAGAACAGCTTTGCACACACACAAAAGTGCAGAGAAACATGCTCAATAACAGACTTGTGCTCTAATGACATGACCCAAGGCATGCTTCATTAGAAGTAATTCCCACTGGTTTCAGTGGCCTTACTTCTCGCATAGTGTGCATAGAATTGCAGTCTAGCAGTATATTTTATACATATTGACTCAAAAGGACGTTTCACTACATTCAGTGGAATTTACTCCCTACCGCAACCCCAGAGTCATACGTGACTGGACCTAACGGTCAGGGGTCCCTTTACCTTTACCTTTAAGAACGCTTAAGGTTACAGCCTAGGTGTGGGGAAAGTCTTTTTATTCATCAGAAGCCAGTGCACAACAAGTGGTTGTCAGCTGACGAGAGCATTCAGCAGTGAGAAAGTTTGGAAAGGGGGACAGGCAGGGTGTCTTAAGCATATGCAGCACTGGGGTGCAAAGATCCGCCCAGTGTACCCCCCCCCCAGGTTGCCCAGTCCCAGGCATGCAGGAAGGCAGATCCGGCCGGCCACCTCAGCATCTCACTCGCTCAGTCACCCCCGATTCGCAGCACAGAGTCACCCGCAGCAGAAGAGCCTGCCGCGGTGCTCCAACTGATGGGCAGAATCTTCCTCGGACTCAACTCTCAGGTCCCGGACTCTCAGCCTGGTGCCCCTGAGAATCTGGCATCTGGGTGCCCTGCACACCTAGCGCCTATGGGTAAGATGGCCCTGGGGACTGGCATGGTTCTGAAGAAGAGAACTGGCATCCACAAGTACACAAAACTGCCCCCCCTTTCACCTAAAATGTTAGATGGCATGTGTATAATTTGTGTTACTATCCAGGTCCACAACACTATTTTCAAATCATAGAATTTAGAAACATTTTTATTTTCTTGGGGTGTAGGAAGTAGGAAGAGCAGACTGTACTATGGTAGATCCCATCAGGAAAGAATCTGGAATTTTGCTGGACACGTATCTCATTAATCTGGAAGTTTCAGACCTGGGCAACTTCCTCATTCTCCTTGCCTGGTTCAAATCTAGGTCTGGTGTTCCACATGGTTCAGAACTATTGTTTATCTACATTGCTGTGCCATGCTTCAGAGGCGTAGGTGCTCTGAGGCCTGTTACCACCACTGCTTCCACACAAGGAGGATAGTAAAGCAAATCCTTTCCTCCTCTATTTGCTGAGGGGTAAGCAGTGATCAGGGCCAGTGCAGCCATTAGATGGGGTGAGGCCTCTGCCTCAGGCGATGGAAGCCCCTAAGGGGGCATCTCTGTGGATTCCTTGCCTGCCCTGAGGCAACAGCATCAGTGCCAATTTCAGGTGAGATCTTGCTGAACTTGCTCAAAATCCTTGCAGAGCATTTGGGATATCACCCGAAATCAGCACTGGTGCCAGCTGTGGAGGTAGCGGAACAGGTGGTGCAGGTGGTGGCAGTGGTGGCAGGGCAAGGCAGCATTTCCCGTTTTGCCTCAAGTGGCAAAATAGGATGTGCCGCCCCTTGGTGGTGATAGCAACAGCACACTGTGTGTTTACAAGCCTGGTGAAGTCCCGCTAGTCAACAAGTCAGATTACTGTATTAAACCCAAGCTTAGCAAGGAGCATCTGTTGACACCATAGCCACTCTGAAGTAGGGCTGCCATACGTCCAGAGTTTCTCAGACATTACCAGGATTTCAAAGGTGGAAGCTACACCTGGGGGAGGGGGATTTCCGAAAGGTGGTGCTTTGTCCTGGATCTTTGACAAGTCAATTGGAAAATTGTGGGGCTTCAGGCATTTTTGAAGGTGGGAGGGAAGCTCAGCAACTATCAAGATATGGCAACCCTACTCTGAGGAGAAGAATAGTGCAGCAGGAGTGATAGCACAACAGCTCTTGTTAGGTAGAGGCCCAGACCTGGAATTCAGATGCCGTTTGATTATTATCACTGTTAGCCTATGTGTGCCAGACCTCAGTGCAAGTATATAGTAAGGAGCAATTGCAAAATAGGACCTTCTGAAAAATTCTGCAAATAAGACAGGGCGAATGCAAACAAAAGTATTGCCCATAGTTGTGTGTGTATTACTGAGCAGTTCTTTTTTAAAAAAGAAAAAAGGCCGACAGCATATTCAAGTGAGCTCTTTCCAGTCCCCAAATCTAGGTCCTTCTAGAACCCACTAAAACTAGCAGAGATGGCAAATGCAAATTTTTGTTTCCTTTGCTCTTCCTGCAGCATCACTAGTGCTGGTGAGTAGGCCTGTATTTTGGGGGGGAAAGAACAGCTTGCTAGTAGGAAGTTGGCTTGGCACCAGAAGACTCTCTTCCTGATTCTTTTCTCTCAGAAAATATTATTGAAAGGGGAGAAATCAATGGTAGTGTCAAGAAAAAATTCAAAGTGTTGTTTTCTTAAGCTTAAAGCAAAAAACAACAACACAAAAAACACAATTTTTCTTATATTTTTCCAAGGTTCCCCCTGCATTGGTAAATTGGTAACTGTCGTTTGCTGTGGACTATATGAAATTGGGGAAAGACCCAATTTCATGGAAAATTGTATTTTTCTCTGTTCTGCCCTAATTTTTGCCTTCTGCAGAGACATTAGGTAGGGTTGCCGTGTTTCAAAAAGTAACATTCCTGAGTTGTTGAGCCTTTTTCAGGAACGCCCCAAAATTGTTGAGCTTTCTTACAACCCCCCCCCCCTAGTGATTTTTAAGCTTTTGGAGCTGTTTCTTCTGCTTTTTCCAGTGCGCTGCACCTGGCACCGTTTCTTTCACCCGAAAACCAGGACATCTAGAGGCCTACATTAGGTCTCTAAAAGTTAAAGCTGCAATCCTAGATCTGTTTACATGAGGATTAACTTCTGAGAAGGCATTATTAGACTGCACTTTAAATATTTGGTTTGAGAGCAGTCCACATACATGCACACACATGCCATTGCTGTGCTGCTTTTCTAACCACCCCAGCACAATTCACTGTTTTGACTAATCCTGTCCCAGCATTTAATGAATATGTATGGCAGAAGCAGGGAGATGATCAGAGTTGCACCCTCCCCACCCCCAGCTTCCATGCACACTCAGCAGCCTTAAATGTATGGAGGTCAGTGATAGGGCCAGCTGGAGTGATCTACATGCTCATAATGGACTAGATGAATGAATAGGGCTGTAGGAAATAGGATAGCTCTTCTAGTCTTCTAATGCCAATGTGATATGCACATCACCCCACAAATTCCTAGCATGCAGCAGCAGAATGTGTGGACACAGAATTGCATGCAAGATCTTTGCATACTGTTACTTTAACAAACAGTGGGAACCCTCGAGGAAACAAAGAGCAGCAGGAAAGCAGAGTCAAAACTCAATCTTTTGGATGAGATTTCCAGGGTAATCCTATGCATGTTTACTCAGAAGTAGGTTTCACAAGGCTCAGTTTCACAAGGCATCCAAAATATATGCAGCTTTGAACTTTGGTGCCTACCACTGTCACTTGTCATCCCTATTTGGTACTGATGCAAACAACAACAACCTTAACTATCACTTCCTGTGCTGGTAATCTAGATCCTTGCATATTTTAACTGGGCGATTTATCTGGCCCAGCCTGGAGATAATCCAAGTATAGATAGCCAGCCTCTCTTGATTTGGAAGCCTACCTTGTTCTTTACACAGTAGTCTGTGGCCTAGCTGGGGGTCAGCTTTGTAGTACGTTTGGCACTGTTGCAGATCAGAAAGAGATTCAATATTTGCACTCAGGCATGCCATGACATATGGTGGACTGGGCAGGAAACTACAAAGCACATCTGCCTGGTGAGCACTTCCCTTTGCTGCCACTGCCATTGAGGAGGAATAGAGCCAAGAGCCATGGCAATTGGACATTAGCCCAGGTTTATCTGACACCATGGACTGCACCTGACATTCAGATGATAGATAGCTTAGCGAAGAGGCTTGCTTCTCTTGCCTGAGGAATACTCTCAGACCAAAATGATAACATTATTCAGAAATATTTTTCCCTGTGCCAGGTTGTTCTTTACAGGATCTGTCAGCGTGAGGCCCATATCATCAACTTATAAATCTGATTTATTTGTTTATTATGAGCCACTTTGAGAACAATTATGGTTGAGAAGAGGTATATAAATTTTGTAATAAATATAAATATGCACATTGACATTTACATTCACTCACAGAGAGCTTCCTTGCATCCCACCCCTCCTGCTGCCGAAATTACACTGGAAATAAGTCATTCTGTCATAGTCAGTCTAATAGTTTGTGGAGTATGCTTGGTTGTGGTGAGTGTGCGGTGTCCGTGACAGTTTCCCCAGTTAGCAAACATGCCCATGCACTCAAAAATCAGGTTAGTGGGTACCTGATTTGCATACTAGTTTCAAGTCAGTCGAAAACACAGGTGCAGCATTCTAGGATGTGATATGTGTTTCTTACATCATGAATGCAATTTTCATAGGACCATCCGGGAGAAGAAAAATGTGCGTAGGGACATCTGGCTAATGATCTTCCAGTTGTTTATCCTTTTTTTTTTTTTTTTTTAAGTTTTATTGATCTTATACAGTATTATACAAAAATGTACAGTAAATATCCAAATACAAATGTAAATAAGTAATAAAAAAAATTTAAACAGCAGTCTGTAGTCTCATTTTGTCGTACTTGGTTATTGCTCCATAACTCTTTACGCTTTATCTTTATCTCTAAACCCACATCATATTGTTTTTCCATACTATTCAATTATCGTTTGCCATACATTCATTAGTCTTAAACCACACCTAAAAATCACATCATCCACTAAGCTAGAGATAATGTACATATAAATAAATAGATATTGAAAACCAAAAAAAGAAAGAAAGAGGGAAAAAAAAAAAAAAGGCACCCCTCCACCCACCATTAACCAAACAAAACCATATTCCCATATACCCAAACAACAAAAATCAATGCTAATATATAATCCAAACCCAGTTGACTTCCTGTCTAACCCAAACATATTACCGGTTCTTACTTGTAAGTGTAGGTCAACAAGTCCACATATCTTTATTACATCATCATTCCACTACAATATCAATCGGTACCCTGTTATTATAATCTTCCTCTTTCTATCTCCAAGACTATTGAAAGGCTAACATAGATATTTGTCCCTTAGTATATTTTTGTACATAGTTTATGTATGTACCCCATTTTTCTTGAAACTTTTCCCTTGATCCCCCTCTCAGATTGTTAGTTAGGTGAGCCATTTCCGCGAGTTCTTGTAGCTCGCTTTGCCATTCAGCCACTAAAGGTGGTTCTTGCTCTTTCCATCTTTTTGCAATTAGAATTCTTGCAGCCGCCGTGGCATAGAGGAAAACCTCTCTCAATTTCACTGGAATTCCTTTATCCACGATATTTAGTAAGAGGGACTCAGGTTTTTTAGTAAAAGTGATTCCAAGCATTTTCTTAATCTCTTCATAAATCGTACCCCAGAACTTCTTTATCTTTTGACAAGCCCACCACATATGAAATAGATCACCATTGTTTCCCCCACATCTCCAACATACACTGCTAGTTCCTTTATAGATTTTTGCCAATCTTGAAGGGGTGAGGTACCATCTGTTTTGGATTTTCCACATATTTTCTTTTATCCTGGTAGAGTTTGTAAAATTCATAGTTACCCTCCACAGATACTCCCACTCCTGCATCATTATTGGTCGCCCAATGTCTTGAGCCCATCTTATCATAGGTGACTTCACTGTCTCCTCCATGACCTCCCATTCCAATAGTAATTGGTAGGCTTTTGAAATAACTTTATGGTTATTATTTATTATATCAGCCTCCAATCTTGTTGTTTCTTTGGCAAACCCCGTTTTTTTGTCTTGTTGGAAAACTCCATACAGTTGGTGGTAATCCAACCACCCTCCCAATTGGTTTTTTATCTCTTCATATTTTCTTAACTTGAGTTCTCCATTTTCCTCTACCAGCAGAGTGTTATAGGTAGGCCAATTAGATCTCATATTTCTCTTTTTTATTGCTTTAGCCTCTACGGGGGATAACCATTTTGGAATTTTTGGCTCCAATAGCCTTTTATATTTTTCCCACACTCTAAATAGCGCGTTCCTGATTATGTGATTGGTAAAATCTTTGTGTACTGTGTATTTACTGTACTGTAGGTAGGCGTGCCATCCGTATCTTAGGTCAAACCCTTCTAGATCTAATAATATATTGTCACGGAGTAAGAGCCACTCCTTCAGCCAAGCCAAGCAAACGGCCTCGTAATATATTTTAAGGTCGGGGAGACCCAGTCCACCCCTTTCTTTTTTATCTATAAGTACCTTGTATTTTGTTCTTGGCCTCTTACCCGCCCAGATAAATTTCATTATCTCCTTCCTCCATCCCTCTATACACGAGGTTTTCCCTATTATTGGGATCGTTTGATACAAGAAAAGCAGCTTTGGTAGCACATTTAATTTAATTGTTGCTATTCGTCCCAGGAATGAAAGTTTTAACTTAGTCCAGAATAAAAGATCTTTTTTAATCCCTTCCCAGCATCTCTTATAGTTATCCTCGAATAGGTTTATGTTTTTATCCGAAATCCATATACCCAGATATTTGATTTTTGCGTAAATTTTTAATCGTGTCGCCTCCTCGATCTTCTCTTTATCTTTTGTTGGTATGTTTTTAGTCAATAGTTTGGTTTTATTATAGTTCAATTTAAAACCAGAGACTCTGCCGAATTCCTGCATGATTTCTAACGCCTTTACCAAACTCTCTGATGGTTCTTCTGTCATTATCACTAAATCGTCGGCGAAGGCCTTTAATTTGTAACAGTTCTCCCCTAAACGAATACCTTTAATACCGTTATCTTTTCTTAATTGATTGTTCAATATTTCCATGATCAAAATGAAGATCAGGGGCGACAGTGGGCATCCCTGTCTCGTCCCTTTATTAATTTCGCACTCCTGAGACATATCTCCATTTATAATAATTTTGGCTTTTTGTTTCTTATATATGGCATTTATTCCATTGCAGTATTTCTCCCCCATTGCCCATTGTTGGATTGTATGTTTCATAAACCTCCACGACACGTTATCAAATGCTTTTTCAGCATCCACTGCCATAAATGCAGCGGGTTTATCTATTCTGGTGTCCAAGTATTCTAGTAGGTTTATTATAGTTCTCGTATTATTTTGAATTTGCCTTCCGGGGAGAAATCCTGCCTGGTCTTTGTGAATAATTTTTTGAAGCACCATTTTAGTTCTTTCTGCCAATATATATGCAAATAGCTTGTAGTCATTATTAAGGAGTGATATTGGTCTAAAGTTGGCTACATTTAAGTGATCCGTTCCCTGTTTCGGGATTAAAGTAATATAACTTTCCCTCCAGGTTTCGGGGATGTTACCTCCATTCAGGATGCTGTTCATGATATTTTTAAGAGGCATCGCCACCACGTCCTCCAATTTTTTATAATAATCAGCTGTTAAACCATCCGGACCCGGCGATTTCCCACTTTTTGCATTCTTAATTGCTTTCTGAATTTCACAAGATGTAATTGGCCTGTTTAGTAGATCTCTTTGTTCATCTGATATCATTGGTATGCTGGCATGGTTGAGATACTCTTTTATGTCTTCATTCCTTTCCTCTCCTTCTTTATAAAGTTGTTTATAAAAATCTACAAAAATTCTTTGAATCCCCTTAGGGTCTGTTATGGTTTGGTCACCTGACTTTATCTTATTAATTATTCTTTCACCTTCCCTCTTCTTTAATTGCCACGCCAGTAGTTTTCCTGGCTTATTGGCCTGCTCGAAGTTTTTCTGTCTCATATACTTCATTTTCCACTCTAGCTCTTCACTGATTATCATGGAGTATTGCGACTGCAGTATTTTGATATCTCTTTTTATTTCCTCCTCATCTGGTTTTTGGTATAGTTCCTTTTCTTTTTTCCTAAGTTCTTCAATTATGCCCTGAATTTTTTTCTCCTTCTGTTTCTTTTGGTAGGCACTTTGCTGAATAAAGAACCCCCTAATCACAGCTTTCCCGGCATCCCATACCGTATTGGGGTCCATTTCATCTTTTAAATTTAACTCAAAGTATTCTTTTAAAGTTGCCTTGGCTTTCTCTACGATTTTTCCGTCTCTTAATAAGGTTTCTTTAAGCCTCCATCTTATTATCTTTGTCTTCTCTCCTTTTAACCATACCATAACCGCGCTGTGGTCGGATATTGTTTTAGGATAGATATCCGTTTTATATATTTTAGATGTTAGTTCTTTAGATATCCACATAGCGTCTATTCTGCCCGCTGTGTTATTTGGATAGGAAAAGTATGTAAATTCTTTCGTCAGCGGATTCTTGGTCCTCCACGCGTCCTCTACATTTAGTGCTTCTATAAGGGAAAAAAACGTATTTGGTAACTTTATCTGTTTCTTTTTGGATACCTTCGGGGTCCTGTCCCATTCCGGGGCGGCCACTCCATTAAAGTCCCCCATTATAATGATCTTCTGTCCCACATATTCCATCAAAACCTCTTCAAGGGATTGATAAAATTGGCTCTTTTTTTCATTTGGAGCATAAATACCTACCACCAATATATTCTCTCCTTGAACTGTTATTTTGACAATTACAATTCTACCTGCTGTGTCTCTGTAGACCAGTTTGGGATCCAGTTGAGGCTTCGCATAGATTACAACCCCACTTTTTTTCCTTTTGTCAGATGATACAAACTCTAATCCTAACCTTTTTTTAATCAATAATCTGGAATGCTGTTGTGCAATATGAGTTTCCTGAAGACAAATTAGATCTAGTTTCTGTTTATATAATATATGTTCTACCTTATTTCTCTTGGACTTTTCGTTTAGACCGTTGATGTTCCATGTTAATATTTTCAAATCCATAGTCGACCTTTGTTGTTATTATTTTTTATTTATAGTGTTTCACTTCTAATTTTATTATTAAAAAAAAACCCCAAAGAAGGGGAAAAAAGGAAAAATTCAAGTTTTGAGAAAAATTACTCCTTATCCTGTTGCCACCAATCCACGTTTTAGCTTTCTTCCTCCTCCAATTGTTTCCCTGCATTCTCCGCACCCTTCCCCTGATGTTTTCTCCCTCCCAACTCCTCCTTATATGTTCTTCTGAACCTATCTGCCTCTGCCCACGATGTAAATCTCCTTCTTTTCCCTTTGAAGTAGAAAGATATCCCCTCCGGGAACTCCCACCTATGCACAATGGATCTTTCTCGTAACGCTTCTACAAGTGGTTTATATTTGTCGCGCTTCCTCAGTAATCTCGTTGGTACAATTTTATGAATAATAATCTCAGAACCTGAAATTTTTAGCTTTTTCTTACTGCAAACTTGCAAGATCTTATCTCTAAATTCCATAGTGACAAATGTAATTAAACAGTCCCCTGGCCAATTGTTTTTCTTTGCATAACTTGATCTTATTCTAAATACTTTTTCAATATTCTGAGCTACCTCTAGCTCTTTCATTTCTAACCACTTGGCCAGTTCCACAGTTATCTTATCCTCTATCTGCTCATTTGCTTCCTCTGGGATCGACCTTAGCCTGAGCGTTTTTTCTCTTCTGTGCATTTCGATCATCGCGATCGCATCTAACACAGCCTCATGGGTTTCCTTCATCTCTTCAATATCTTTCTTAACTTTGTCTACCTCTACTTTTCTTTCCTTATTTTCTTTCTGAGTCTTTCTCACCCCTTCCTCCAGGTTACTTGTTTTGCCTTTTAGGTCCTGCACTGTTCTTGTAATCTCTGAGTTTTTTAACACCAACTCATTCATTTTCCCCGTAATCTCTGACACCATCTTAGCATTTTCATCAATCTTTGACCCCATTCCGTCCAACTTCTGATCAATAGTTTTTGCATTATCATTCATTTCTTTTTTCAAATCAGAGATGTCCTTTTTCAACCCCATTATTAACTCCTTCATCTCCATATTTAGGTTCAATTCCGGGGTCGAACTTCTTCTGTTACTGGTCGCAATCACTCCAGATGCTGCCGATGGTGTATTCTTCTTATTAATATTAGACATTCCCTTCTGACTGAATACAATCACCTTATTACTTCCTCCCCGTTATTAAGGAAAAATACACAGAATAAAAAGGGAACAAAGAAAAACAGAGGGGGAAATAAAAAAATACTAAAAGTATAAGAAGGAAAGGGAGGAAAAAAAGGGGGGAGAAAAAAGAGAGAGAAAGGGGAAAAGAAAAAAAAATAAGAGAGAAAAAAGAAAAGAAGAAAAAAAAAATTTTAAGTGTAAGGAGAGAAAAAGGTAGAGTATCAGAGTACAACAACAACAACAACAACAAAATGAAGTAATAAGAAAAGAAAAAAAGAAGGAAAGAAAAAAGAAGAAAGAAAGAGGGGAAAGGAGAAAGAAGCCTAAAAGAACTAAAGAATTAAGATAGAGAGGGTGAGGGAAAATAATAATAATAATAATAGTAATAGAGAAAGGATCAAATGAGTTCACCCGTCAAATCAGAAGGGAGATGTACCCGTTTCAACACAATACATACTATGCAAATCAAACAGGTTCACTGTAACGTCAGATTACAAAAACAGTACCGCCTCTTCCACCACAAAATATAGGGGCAAAGTTTTCACATACACTTTAACAGTGCTTCTTTTAACAGCAACCTAGTATAACTCCATTGACCACCAGGTGGCAGTGTTGTAACTCTCATAGTCCACCACCAGGGATACACCCCGGTATCTTTCCCCACTGCAGAGTTTGTTACACCAGTTCAACACGCCATTTTGTACTTCCTCTCTGTCCCCTTTCTTCAACTTTTCCCAGAAAGGAAAAAAAAGAGGTAGACCGATTATTGGAGGAGTGGGCTTTTCCCCTGGCCCAAACAGATATCCTTTTCTTTCTTTCTTTCTTTCTCACTCTTTTTTTTTTTTTATCAGATCAGTTCCTTCCCAATCCTGTTATCTGTAAGTTGTTTCTGTAAACTAGGTACCTTTCCAGTCCAAGTCATTTCTTTCTCCTTTTCCGCGGGTCAGCTTTATGTCTTTATATCTTTATCTCAGGTTTCTGGGGCGGAGCATAGCAGTTTCAGTTCATTATAGTCATTGCTTCATGCATAGTCACATCTCTATTAGAATGGTGGTTCAGCTAATGCATTTACTCTCCGTGCCAGCCAAACCCCCCTCAAATTACAAGTCCTTATTCCAAAGCAGCCTCAGATAATGGGTACCAAACACTCAATACGTTTGGGTTGACACCCCCTCAGCTTGTTCGTTATACAGCCAAAGATTAAACACCGTTTCCTGCTCCCGCTTTCCAAGAGCCAGGAGATCGTTGCCGAGAGAGCGCTTGCTTTTCCCCTTTAATTCTCCCAGCGCTGACGAAGTTCGTCTTCGCTTCTCTCCTAATACACTCCCTGGCAGCAAAAAGGTTTTTAATTCCAGTCTTTGGCTTGTCTTACTTTCAATTGGAATTCCCCCGCTGGCTGCACCCGGTTACAGGCTTTCTCGTCGGGCGGAGGGAGAGCTGCTCTCGGCGTCCCAGGTCCCGTCCTTCCAGACGTCCCACGTCTGCTTCAGGAACCCTACCGACGCCGCGGCTCTTCCCTATTAGGTCTCGGAAGCCCTCCAAGACCTTTTTTTGGGGTCGCGAAGCCTTGCGAACCCCCCTTATTCCCCCTTCGACGAGTGCGCGCCGGAGAGCCCCAGAAACGCGCGACCGGACGCTAGTCGCGGGAGACCCGGAAGCCTCAACTGGACTCCAGTTGTTTATCCTTAGGGGTTTAATTCTCTCCCCGCCCTCACCCAGTGCAGATAATCTTCTTGATAAAGAATTCATTCCTTAGGGGAATGAATTATTCTTTATTTTTATTTCGTTTATTCGGCTAGCATTCACAGAAACAGCTCTGTCTTCTATTGCACATGTTGTTCCATCTCTTCAGTGATATTCATTGAAATCTCATTTTAACAGAAGCACCAGTGTTCTGTAAAGTGATGGGTGTGTGTGTGTGTGTTGTAAAGAACCAAGTCCTTAAAAAAGAAAAAAAGGGGGGGGGGAGATAGCACAACTTTCTCTGTGGCTAGCAAAATGGTACATACAGAGCTTAAATCAAGCAATTTATTGTTCTCTTCCTAACACCAGCCACATTTTTAACAATGACAACAATTTCCTGGATGGCCAGGAGGAAATGATCAAAGGTTCAGCAGCTCTTTTAAAAGTATCAAACCCACAGCTGCTGAAGCAGTTGCACCCCCAGCCCCCAATTTGGGTTACCAGTATGGACCAATGCAAGGAATGAGCCACGGAGAAAGCAGTGGGTGGCCTTAAGTAAGTCACTCTTTCTCAAACTAACCTACCTAAAAATGAGATAAAATGGGAAGCACAGCCCTATTGGACTCTTGCCTGTTCTTCCCAAACCACTTAATTGAAAGGGGAAAGCTGCAGCTCAGCAATGACTTAGAAGTGATGGTGCCCTTTGAAATGTGTTTCCTTTTGTTTAGCATCCAATCTGAGTCCTGTGCAACTCACAAACCTGGAGTTGGTACCACATAGTGAATCTCAGTTGGTTTCTAATAAAGGTAAAAAGCTTCAAAAACAATCACTCAGTTCTTATCTATCTTTCCCCACAAACCATTTTGAATTTCTGCAATGTACAGCTATGGACCTTAACCTTTCCCAGGGACCGATCTGTTATATAGTCTTCAACGCACCTAATGATACTTGGAATATTTCATCAGATTACTCACATGCTATTTTCCCTTGCGCAATTTATCATGTTTACTATGAAATGTGTATTGTGCCAGATACGCCATTACACAATCTCTCTGGTGTAGAATATACGCACTATTCCAGTCAACATCACTCATGAAAAGGGGTTTTATTTTTATTTTTATTTTTTCCTCCGGTAGCTCTTAACAGCTTTAGGAACAGAGAAACTTAAAGCAGCTTCTCAGCAGGGATGTCTATATGAATGAATAAGAAAAAAAAAATCTCCAGGGAAATGATGGTGGAAGCTTCATTGACTGAATAATGTAATACTAGGCAAAACACCAGAAAATATGCTGCACAAATTGGAAACTACCCCAGGTAATCAAATGATAAGAGGAAAGCCTGCATCCCATCATTCATTCTGGTTAATAAGATACATTCCCCGCCCCCTGCACAAGATGATAGCATTTAAAATCCAGCTTAAAAATAGAACTTCCAGAGCAATTATGTCATTAGTTTAATGAAATTACTGTAGCTATTTCTCACTGTTGAGCAACCACAAGCAGAGCAGGTTAACATTGTGAAGTCCTGATTAGTCTGTTTTTTTCATCTTTGGAGAGAATTCCATTGATTTCCATGGGCAACTCTCACTTCCATCCCTGGTGGCATTTAAAAATAGCTTCTCAGCATGAACCGCAGAAGTGACCTAACCAGAAAGTAAGATGGTTGAATTGTTTTACATGTTTTTAGATGTCGTCAATGCTTTTAAACACCTGTAGAGGTTTTTACTTGTTTCCCAAATGTTAAAAATAAGTTTTGTTTTTCATAGTGTGGCTTTGTTTTTAATAGTATTGTCTTATCACTTTAGTGCTTGCCACTCTGAGATAGAAATTGAATAAACATATAAAATTATACCCTGCTGCTCCAGTCACTCTATTCTATTTCCCCTCCCACCCAATTGTCAGAATACTGTCTCAGGTGTCTCAGTATTCCATTTCTCCCTCCCACCCAGTTAACAAAGACTCCACCCAGTCATTCAACACCACTGAGAAGATAATGCTATTTTGTGTGTTCCCCCTTAGGGTTCACCCCCTAAAGGTTTTTTTTTTTTATTGTTTCCATTTGTGCATACCTTGGAGTTAGCTCCTGGTCTAGCAGTACATGACTCTTGTTTAGTTTTGGCTTCACAAAATTGTATGACTCTATAGATTGTGATGGGGATGAATCTATAACAGCACTTCTTAAAGTGTAGGGCACAGCATTGCACCAGATGAGCTGTTCCATCCCTGGCCACCTTTGTGTCCCTCACTTCGCAGTGGCTTGACACATGCTGGCTGGTTTCTCCTCATTTTTCATGGCGTGTGGGGCAGGGAGTGAACGATGAGACTAAGCTTTAAGGGGAGGGACAAACATAGGAAGTTGCCTTATATCAAGTCTTATATATTACTGGTCCATCTAGCTTAGTCATCTCGATACTGAGTTGCGGCGGTGTTTGTTCAGTGCTTCAGGCAGGCAGCGACCATTTCAGGTTCTACCTAGAGATGCTGGGGATTGAATTTGGGACCTTTCTGCTTTCAATACAGCCACTCAGCCACCCTGTTTCCTGCCATTTTATACTTGTCTTCATCTCACACAACTTGTTTGTGCCTGTCTTTGCCTGTCCTGGTGCCATTGCGACTTTGTGACTGGTTCCACCCCTGTGCCACCGCCATTTTGTGACCAACTCTGCCCCTTGAGTCTGTTTTTAGTCATTTTTAGCCGTGTCAGGAAGGCTGCTTCAGAACTTCTGGTCTAAAAGCTTACCACAATGCAATTCTGCACAGCAGGATTGATGTAGGTCTGCCACTAGTTTCTTGACAGAGGGTCTTCTCATTGAAAAGCTGCACAACAGGCAAATAATTCAACATTTGTTTAAAATAAGGACTTGTTACATTTCTGTGGACTATCTGGATTTTTTTGGAGCAGACCATTTTTGTCAGGAAAATGTTGGCAATGCTAACCATAAAGAAGAGAGTCATAGTCTCATGCAACATCTCTTAAATGCATTTTGAAGTGTAACATATATTATGGTTTGCATGCTTTGTTTGAGTTAATTCAAAGTTGACCCAAGGGAAATTAAGTTCCCCTCAGGCAGTAGGGAGAAACACACACACACACATACAAAATCATGTACCCCTCGTAAGAATTCACATTATGTAAACTCATACTTTTATTTAATTTGTTTTACTCCGGTTTTTGCTCATCTGAGATTAATTTTTCCACAGCCCCAGGGGCTATACAGTGGTACCTTTGGTTACGTACTTAATTCGTTCTGGAGGTCTGTTCTTAACCTGAAACTGTTCTTAACCTGAAGCACCACTTTAGCTAATGGGACCTCCCGCTGCTGCCGCTGCACCACCAGAGCATGATTTCTGTTCTTATCCTGAAGCAAAGTTCTTAACATTGAAGTGTTAGCGGAGTATGTAACCTGAAGCATATGTAACCTGAAGCGTATGTAACCCAAGGTACCACTGTACAGTTCTGGGTTGTTGTTTTGAAAGCCGCCAGATAATCTTTTCTTTTCCCCTCAAAGTATTCTGAACTGCATGCTTCTCTCCAGGCCTTCTCACCATTGCTTGGTGATTTGAGGACAGGTTTTTGTATAAACAGCAGGGCTGGTTGGTGTCCAGTCATTCCATTTCTAAGTTTTCACTGTGAAGCAGATGTAGACATAAGCAGGTAAACTTCCAATTCCTTACTTATATTGTCATTTACCGTCTCCTCATGACTGAATGTCGCCTTACACAAATGGAACTGGACAAATCTTTATTTCAAACTGAATGACCTGTTCTGATCAGGGTGACACATTTGTATTTGTATCACCAATAGTATTGGCTAGCATTGGTAAGTTTTCAGACATCATGTTTGGCTCAGCCCAAGCCAAACAGAATGCAATTAAACAAAGCAACAACTGTGATTGAAGATAAAATTGCATAGAAATCCCTGTGTACTTTTCTTGTACAGATTTCTAATTGTATAGGATCTTTTCAGATACATACTTTTCAATTGAAAGAAAGGTATTTAAATTAACAAATCCCAGGTCCTCAAATTCCACAGACAATTTTTTGTACCCTAGGGCAAAGCCCATAGATATGCATGTATTATTTAAGAGTGGCGCTGATTTGTGAAACAGACTAACCAACTGAGCCAGTTAACCTTCTAGGTGTTCTATCTTGGACAATGGAGTCCTAGGTCACATCCACACCTACATTTAAAACACTATTATACAACTTTTGACAGTCATGAGGAATCCTGGGAACTGCAGTTTGTTAAGACTGTTGGGAATCATAGCTCTGTAGGGACCTTTAACAAACTGTGGTTTCCAGGACCCTTTCGTGGAAGCCATGACTATTGAAGTGGTACAAGAGTGCTTGAAATGTATGATGTGGGTGTGCCCTCAGAATTCATCATCTGGTTAGTGGATTTGAATAACATTTTTTGTAGAGATGGTGTGGGGAAGGACTGTCGCTGGATTATTCATATTAAATCAGTCAATTGATTTAATATTGATTTAATATGATAGTTGATTAGAACCCTGTATAGGAGGCAGGGCATATTGCAACATTGTGCTTTAGGTCCCACTTGCTCAATGCTCAGTGATACAAGAGCGAATGGAAACTCTCAGCCACACTTAGTTACCAGAAAGCTTTTACCATTCCTTTAGCCACTCTTGAAGAAGATCCAACTACCGCCCCATAGCTCACACTTTGCTGCTTAAGTGAATTGCAAATATTGTAAAGAGAGACTATATTTCCATATGTCTGTTGAAGGTTCATATCACTACTAGCACAAAGACAAAGAAGATAAACGGGCTCTGAATGAATGCACACCTAGAGTTTAATCAAAAATCAGTTAATTATTATGCATTATGAGAATGGAGATAAAGAGGTGTAAATTAAATTGAAATGAAGAAGTCTCGCTTGAGATCTCGCCTAATACGCAAAGCTTGCAGAACCTCTGGCCTACTTTTCCAGTTCTGTTTCAAAACTAGCAATCTTAATACACTGTGTTTTGGTTGCTAGCATGTATCTGTGTTTATAATTTGTTGTTGTTGTTCAGTCGTTCAGTCGTGTCCGACTCTTTGTGACCCCATGGACCAGAGCACGCCAGGCACGCCTATCCTTCACTGCCTCCCGCAGTTTGGCCAAATTCATGTTAGTATCTGTGTTTATAATACTGGATTTATTTGTCAGCAGTATTGGTTTGAGTGGCACCAAGACTGTTCTGGCAACTCTTATCTCAATGTTTTCATAGCACAGTACATTATATATATATATATATATATATATATATATATATATATATATATATATATATATATATATATATATTACACACACACACACACACACACACACACACACACACTTAACCTGAAGCGTACTTAACCCGAGGTACCACTGTATAAGCAAATTGGCTGCCAGATGTATGGGGGGAGAGGTAGCCCACAGTTCCAGCCATGGCTTCCCTTTTTTCTCTGACCAGTTGGCCATCACCCCCACACAGCCAGACTGCTCATTGTAACTGACAAAGTGCATCTTTTGCTAGATGCAAAAGAGTATAGGGGTCCTACACCTTTAATAATTGTGCAAAATGGAGAATGTCCATAGATGTAGCTTGTCGTGCAACTATTCAGGGTGCAGGAGCCCTGACTTCCTTTGCATCTGGCCACCCTGCTTCTCACATGCCTTTTAAAGCCCATCTGCAAAAGCCTGTATTTATCATAAAATATAGCCCATTTCCAATGGAACTTACCAGTGCTTGCAGGTGGCTGAATTTCTCTTAATATTTTATTTAGCAGTTCGAACTTTTTCAACACATGCTCTTTAAATATGTGAAGGTAAGGACCCAGCTGCATATACAAAAATGCTTTAATTCCACTGTGTTTTCTATAAGCAGGCCAACTGATCTGAGGCTTGTACATCATCAACCACCTGGTATGAGCCATGTATCTGATTTCTTTAATTGCACTGAAATCATTTATACCAACTAATGCCACATTATAGCAGTGTAATTTAATTTGGAGCTGTTCATTATACTTCTATTACCTTCCAGAATTGGGCCTCTTCCAGAGAGTGACCCAGGAGTAGCTGGTTACACATTTCCTGGAGTGATAAATATGCACCTCCACACAGTGCAATGCCAGCTTTTTTGAAGAAGAGACCTCTGGCATAATTATATTTCTTGGCTACTGCCTGAGTTGGGTTCAAAATAATAATTGTTTCTTCTTAGGCTTTTCAACCCTAGATCCTAACTTCTGCTTTAATCTTAATTAATAACACAGCATTGATTATGTTATGTTCTTCCAAGAGGAAGAATATTTAAGTGGAAGCCCATCCAAATTTATAAAGTACAAATACTACAAGCAAAAAGCAAAAAGAAAGTCAAGGTGATTTATAAACACTCCCCTGTGACAGTAATTAAAAAACACACCAAAAAACAGCACAGTCCTTTATTTTTGCAAAACAGCATGCCCCCCCAACAATCTTTTGTTTGTTCTTGCAAAAATCCATTCTGTCATTGCCCTAGAACTATTTACTGCAAGGTTTTGCAATTAATCAACAGTAGGCATTGTAAAAAAATAAATAAAAGTATTTATAGCTGAAATTATAAATGTCAAGCATTCTGTTATGCAAACTTTGTCTAGGCTTCTTTCCCAGGAACATTAAAGTGATTAGGGTAAAGGATGTTTATTAAAAACCCAGCAGGTTGTCTTTGCCTTTTAATGTTATTTATAGAAATCATTAGGTCATGTATGATGCCAGGAGGTGCAGACAACATAATCAGGAACAAGGAATGGCCACAATCCAGTGAACACCCAGCACTTCAAAGTCAATAGGAGAACATTAAGCACATACAGAATTCTTCTACTGAAAGCAGCGTGTGTGACTTAAATCTGCTTCATTTTGGCAAGATCGTGCCCATTTCCTGTAGAATTCATCCTAGTAGTCCTCAACCTTTTATTACTTTATTTATAACATTTTTATCCCACCTCATATAATTCAGTTTTTTGGGGAGCTTATGGTAATATATCTGTAGAGTGGAAATTATTCTACTGCTTGGCTCCTTTTCAACCTGCCTCTGTAGCCGTGCCTTTAGCAAAAGGTTGATGAGCAACTTACTGGAAAATTCCACTTGTTCATTTATGCACAGTACCTTGTTATTAAGGCAGAAGGGTGGGGCAATTTTGGTCATTTTCGCAACCCTAGGCTTTTAATTTCCTAACACACACCAGTATTTCTACCTATCACCACTGTCTCCCATGAGAAGATGCAAATGAGGGAACATATCCTGCACCTCTAATAATTGTGCAGAAGTACAGTTGGTTGTGCAGGCTTGAGATAAGCTTAAACTCCTAGGAGTCTCTGTTCCACACACAGCCCATGAAGAAAAGGAGCTTCATCCTCCTTTAGATCACTGTCTGCCTTGGTTCAGCCATGACTTGATACTACAGTGGTACCTTGGTTTAATAACAGCTTAGTTTATGAACAACTTGGATTAAGAACGCTGCCAACCCAGAAGTAGGTGTTTTGGTTTGTGAACTTTGCCTTGGAAGCAGAACATTCCACTTCCTGTTGAGGGCAAATTGAGTCCCCGGCTGCTATGGGAAAGCACGCCTTGGTTTAAGAATGCTTTGGTTAAGAACGGACTTCCGGAACGGATTAAGTTCGTAAACCAAGGTACCACTGTACATAGATCAAACCTTGATATCCTGTTGTGACCATGAGGTACAACATTGGGGTGGCTTAGTCAGTTGTAACAGGTATGGTCAGGTTGCAGGACATTAGATATCTCCAAGAAGACAGTTTTATCTAGAAGAAAAAGGAAGCTTTTTATCCCTCCTATTCAAACTATCCTTATGACTCTCCACCCCCCTCTGTTGCCTCCACCCCATTCTTACCATACACATTGCCTGTGCTGGCAATTGGTTGGGTGGGAATATGAGGCCCCCTGGTTTAAGGGGATCAAGTTCTTCAGAGGATGCTGATTCTGGGGGTCCCAATTCAGAGTCTGTGGTTCAGGAGGCTGCTGGTTCTTCCTCAGGCTCAAGAGACCCGGACCTGGGTTCAGCATAATTAGCCTTCCACATTAGCTGGCTATTTGTCCCCTATTGTTCCATCAGGGTTACATTACCATGTGCTGCTTCCCAGGACCGGCGCTAGGGCTTCTTGCGCCCTAGGCAAACCACCTTCTGGTGCCCCCCCGCCCACCAAAGCCTGCTTTAAGGGGAGGTGGGGGTGGTGGAGAGGCAAGCAGCAGTTTCTCCGCTGTAGCGGAGAAGCTGCTGCTAGCCCCAGGGCCGTCTCAGGCACACCTGCCGTCGTGGCGCGGCGATCCTTCCGGCGCCCCCATGAGTCCGGGGCATCTGGGGGAGAGCGCGGGCGGTGCAAGCACCCGGCCGCCCGTGGGGGCAGGGGGAGGCCGCCGGCAGGGCCACGCGATTCCCCCTGCTCACTGCGCTCGAAGACGGGGCTGGGTGGCCGGCTCGCAGCCTGCCCGGGAGCAGCATGGGCGGCAGTAGCTGTGCCACCGGCACGCGAGCGCCCGCCCGTGGGGGCGGGTTGGGGAGGGGGCTCCCGGTATGCCGACGGGCTCGCGGGGGCACCCCGGGGGGGGCGCGCCACCAGCCCCAATGGACGAGATGGGGCTGGCTAGCCCATCCCGCCCAAGCCTGTCCAGCGCCCCCTCCATTTTGGCACCCTAGGCAATTGCCTAGTTCGCCTAAATGGACGCGCCGGCCCTGCTGCTTCCTGTCTTCTCCCTCCTGCCTTCAGAAGCTCTCTTTTAAATTAAATTTCTCCTTAGCAGAAAACATAGAAAACAATGGTTTGTGCTTACCCGGTATCTTCCAGACTATGGCTGCAAACCACAATTTTGAAGCTGGTGTGCGATCCTGATTGGGAAGAAGCACAACAATTACCGTGGTTTTATAGTTCTGATATAACAGCAAATTACCGCTTGCATTAAAGATGAAGTAACTAATCAAAGCATGAAAGGAGTAGGGGATGCAAGTGAGCACAATACTTGTTTGCAGTTCACCATTGGTGTGAAGCAACTCTCTATCTTTCACTAAAATATATGGTCATGATTGTCATTTAGTTCAGAATATGAATCACTTTGGGTTGCTGAAACCCCCCACCAGGATCACACTTCTGTTGTGATAAATGGTATGCACTTAAGACCCATTCATTTCCTTTCAATGAAACAATCATATACTGAATTGGCTTACTGGAGCTCCTTTTTCAGCATTATTAAAGAACATTTAAATTTTAAAAAGATAATCTTCATAACAATAGAGATGATTCTTTCTTTTTTTTTTTAAAAAAAGATCTATTATATTTCTTTTGCATCTGATGAACTACAATTTGCCTATCTGAGATGACCCCACTGTAAATTCTAAGACACCATAGCTGCTAGAGCAGGCATCCCCAACCTGCGGCCCTCCAGATGTTTTGACCTACAACTCCCATGATCCCTAGCTAACAGGACCAGTGGTCAGGGATGATGGGAATTGTAGTCCAAAACATCTGGGGGGCCACAGGTTGTGGGTGCCTGTGCTAGAGCCTTACTTGCCTACCCTTTTGGAATATGTCTCATTTGAAAGGGGGATAAGATAGTTGGGTGCTAAGCACTCTTGAGATAGAGTGCCTAAAGTCAGCCAGGTAGTTTGAAAATGTGGAACTTTAATTTACAGATTTCTTTACAGTTAGTTAGCTCCTACAATCTGTTCTCAGTTCCCGGGAGGTTGTCTAGACTTCACCCTTCCTAGCCTTTCTATTCTGGTAAACTGACGCACACAGTGGGTTGCCGCTGTTGGAAGCAGGATAGATGCCAAGGGTGAGCTCTCACAATATGTTTATGGTAACTGGGGGTGATGGAAGCTGATGCTCTATTATTAAATGACTCAGCAGTCCTTACAAGTGCCTTAGCTGGATGTGGCAAAAATAATAATAAACTGAAAAAAAGCAGTACCCTACCAAAAGCACTCGGTATGCACTAACAATTTCAGTCATTGAGATCTGAATGCCATTTATGTTGCTCTTTCACCATAATCTGTGATAGCCACTCAAGCATATGCAATCATATCCTGTGCTGCCAAAAAATTAGATAACTCCTCGCGAGTGCCCACTATTATCTAAATTGCTCCAGAGTGCTCTAGGAGGAATCTGTATTCACAGAAGGGGGCAGCTGAAGTGTTGATAAGTGCTCTGTAGGATGAATGCTTTCACACCTTCTGCTGTGAGAAGCTGCACCAACAAGAGTAACATTTTTACCAGGTTCAGTTTCTGGTTCTTGGAGACTGTACTTTAGACCTATGCAAACACAAATGTAGCAATAAGACCCACAAAACTCAGTGGTCATGGGACTGCATGAAAGGAAAATCGTTTCTGTCTCAAGTTGGTCAAATTATTTTCACTGCACTTTTTTGCTTGTTTTTTAGAAGGTGCAACATCTACATTGCCCGGTAGGAATTTAACAGGGCTTTACAAGATCTATGACATTTCTTGTTAAAAGAGGTTTTGCACATGTTTATAAGGCAAATGATGCAGTGACTTGAATGCATGCCAGGAGAAAAAGCCACTTTTAAAAGCTAGTGAAAAGCGATGTTAACAAATGCATCTGGGTGGCCTACTCAACTTTTGGTTTTTCAAGAGTCGCAGGTTCTTGAGTCTTTATACAAGCTTTCTTCTAAGGGAAGTGATATCATGTCTTCTTACAACATCCACATTATATGGGTTAAAAGGTAACAATGCTACTGAGATTCCTTGCTACTTTGAAACCATCATTTGAACCAGACAGAGGGCCTTCTCGGTAGTGGCGCCCGCCATTTGGAATGCCCTCCCATCAGATGTCAAGGAAATAAGCAGCTATCCTATTTTTAAAAGACATCTGAAGGCAGCCCTGTTTAGGGAAGTTTTTAATATTTAATGCTGTATTGTTTTTAACACTCAATTGGGAGCCGCCCAGAGTGGCTGGGGAAACTCAGCCAGATGGGCGGGGTATAAATAATAAAATATTATTATTATTATATTATATTATAAACAAATACAGTATTTGATTGCTAGAAGACTATCTACATGTGATTTACTTTGTTTCAGCTGAAGATAATAATAGTTTATTCACACACTAATAATAATAATAATAATAATAATAATAATAATAATAATATTTGTACCCCAACCACACTCTGGGTGGCTTCCAACATATATAAAAACATAATAAAATGTTATACATTAAAAAGGTTCCCTACATAATAATAGTAATTTTATTATTATAGCATATTTAACTCTGTGGGTGGTATTTAACCAACTCAAGAATTTTTATTGATTGAAAAAGTAATGAGTACTTTAGCTTCCTGAAAATAAGTCTTGAAAGCTTCACTGATTACATGCTTCCTACTTTAATTGCTTTTATCTCTGAAGCTAAGAATACTGTAAGTTAAATATGCTGAAACTTATTGACCAACCAAGTCCCCCAAAAAGCTATCAATTAGGTGACCTGTTTCATTTATGTAATGCTAATCTCTGGTTACATTTCAAATATGACTTATTCTGACAATGCCCATGGGGATGCTAACATACTGAAAATCAATCAGTATTCACAAGATTAACAATGCAATGAACCATAATGGGCAATTTAAAATTGGCCATAACTTTTTTCCTTATCACATTCAGTTAAAGTAACCCCTTCATGGTGGCTTAAATCTGCCAACTTTCAGGCAGAGCCATACATAGGTTTTTGTCTTCCGAACCTTTAATGTAATGTAACTATAGCTGTTATATTTCCTGCCAGAACTGAATACAAACTGCAGACCAAATCACTACAGTGTGGTGTAGTGGTTAAGAGCGATAGACTCATAATCTGGTGAACCGGGTTCGCATCTCCGCTTTTCCACATGCAGCAGTTGGGTGATCTTGGGCTAGTCACACTTCTTTGAAGTCTCCCAGCCCCACTCACCTCACAGAGTGTTTGTTGTGTGGGAGGAAGGGAAAGGAGAATGTTAGCCGCTTTGAGACTCCTTCGGGTAGTGATAAAGCGGGATATCAAATCTAAACTCTTCTTCTTCTTCTTCTTCTTCTTCTTCTTCTTCTTCTTCTTCTTCTTCTTCTTCTTCTTCTTCTTCTTTCAGAGGTGATGAAGCCTGCAAAATTTCAGAATGATAGTTGCAGTGATTCTACCTTAAGGGCAGACTTTACTATTTTGGGATTGGAAAATAGGAATGATGTTCCCTCCCCTAGATTTTGTGGTTCAGAAATGGAAAAGGGGCCCCTGAGTAATAAACAAATAGGCAATTTTAACTTTGTTATAAAAACTGGGCAAATAACAGCTTTTCTTGCTGTCCCCCACACTTTGTAGAAGTATCTTCCATGAAGCAGAGAGAAAGAGAGCTATGATTTTTAATTGTTTGTCAAAGGCGGGAGATCAATTGCAAAAGAAGCAGGCCACCCCAATAGTCTATCTCCACCTTTTGCATGCTTTCACAGCCAAAACCTGGGGAATGACAACCCATGTGAAGAACAGCTCTGTTTATTTACGCCAACATCACTGCCACACATCATCCTGATTGAAGTGGCCTCTAAAAATAATTCACTGTGTTTAAGAGTAATCACTGTGATTGGAGTGGCCTCAGGAAATAATTCCCCTGTTCACCATCCCACCACCTCCCCTTTTGAGCTGAGGGTGTTTCCCTCAGTCAATTAAGATTTGTTTCTCAGAAAATAAAAGGGGAAGGAGGATTTAACACTTTGGAAAAAGTGAAGCCACAGAGTGGCTCAGGTGCAAAGGAGGTCCTTGATACACAATGGGGTGCTTTGTTTAACAGTGCGATCCCAGTTGAGAACATGAGTTTGTTAATTACTCCAATTCACCTTGTTATTTGGAGTATACATAGTGCTAGTGCATACCCATAGCCTATAAGCCACCACACATATCTAGGAATTCCCACCAATGCACTCTTCATTTGCTGTTTGCATGAAAGCACATCATGCAATTATTGGAGAGCTGGGCCACACTCTTGCCCCTTGCACCAAGCATGTTGTCTACCTTTGCTTCTAGCTAGCTACACAATTCTAGATCTCCCTCCTAATTATATGCACTAACTGCATTTTTTTAAAAAACCCAAATTTACAGCAAACATTTTAAAGGCAAATTTATATATTTCCACAGTTTACCTTTAATAAAACAGCTAATTAATTGAATTTTTCAGTTATTACAAATGACAATAGACTGACATAAATTGTTGATTTAGTCAAGGTTGTAAAAATTAACTACAAGAACCTTGGTTAGTCATGTATTCACAGGCTACAATGAGAAGTTAATAAGTGCATAGATATGTAATTAATTCTTTATTTTTAATCATTATAAAATGTTTAAAAATGTGAAATATTACCTAGTCTAAAGCCTTCCTAATGAGACTTTGCAATCAACGGTGGATTGACGGTGGCCTGATGTATGAGATCTTCCATAACTTGTGTTATCTCTATGGGATCCATGGTTAAAACTTCTCAGGTTAGTACAGCAGTGAAGAAGGACCTCTGTTGGAGAGCTTTGAGAGAAGTTTAGACTGATGTCATCAGTCGAATCCAAAACTGAATCCTAACCTTCACAGAGATGCAGAGAAGTTAGGTTAACACAGAGACCGTATATTAAGTCAAGGCTGTTCAGATTTTTCTTTTCATGAAATTTATGGGACTCTTACTTTCTTCACATGTGTTTTCACCCCATTATTATTAAAGGAACTCACACTGAGCCTCTCCCATTTTATTTATTGATCCTGATGTCTAATGCATAAAGTAAGTCACCTCTGGGCACACTCTGCCTTTTTCATCAATTAAAAATGCCACGTGTGTTGCCCAAAGCCGCCAAACCATCTCTGCTGAGAGCACCCACTCTATTATTCTGTGAAGACAGAGATTTCCGTCTCTTTAGAATTAGGCCATCCATATTTCAATTTAAATTCATCTAAGTTTGTTTCTAGGTTTCCAAGCCACATTTTCCTGATAGTTTAATTCTTTTACCTTATCATCATCATCATCATCAGGTGCAGTTTATGCAAGGAAATGTCTCTGAACTATGAAAAAAAACCATTTAGGAACCAATTTACATGGTGTTCCCCACGTTGTTTCTTCTATATGTAGAAGAGTGTGTCTAAAACTTGTGTCACACTACATGTTTGTACAATTAGTTGTTAAATGTGCCTGTTTTTGCACTAAGCAGTATATGTAGCAGCGGCAACAACAACAACAACACATGCCCAATTTATAGATCGCCCACTCCTGTAATGCATGGCCCAATGGCCCATTCATAGCAGATTCAGAAAGCAATTTCTTCAAGTCACTTTTAAAACACATGAGAATCTTTCTGCAGGACAGCTAGATTAACCAAAAATAGCTAATTGTGCTAGCTAATTAGGTTGGATTTGGCTGATATTCTTATCTTTTCTTTGTATATTTGCGACGTGTGTGTGTGGAATAGAATAGGTGGAACAGAAACTGAAATACCTTTATTTTTAAAATATAGGAATTCATTCTGATCATTCAGTGATCCTTGCCACATCTCTGATGCCTAAGGGCACCTGGACTAATTCTTGCTCTTCTTCTGTTGCTGAGTTTGCCCTGTAAGTCTGCTGGAATGAAGCTTGGCTTCTTAACTCACATGAAAGAGCCCCTGTCCTTCTTCCTGGGTAGGAGCAGCACAAAAACCTTGTCTATTGTCGCTTCTCATGGCCACCAACATAGGGCAGACCACCCGCCTCCATCCCTACCCCTACAAATCCATAGAGGGAGAACTGACCCAGCAGGAGATGAAATCCAACTTGTGCCATTTTCTTTTCTCTCTGGCTCTCTCTTTATTTTCCTGCTGCTTGGCTCGCCCTGCCTGTTCACTTTGACAGTATGCAATCACCAGCTGAAGCACAGCAGGGGCTAAACTCCACTGAATAAATCACTCGGGGGATCAGAGGCTTTCAGCAGCAGCACCATCCTGCTTTGAGATCTCTCTCTCTCTCCCTTCATCACTTCCTGAGTTTTTAGTGGGAAATGATAGGGTGGAGAAACTGAGACTGTTGGTATGTCAGGATAAAAGGTAAAGGTAAACGAACCCCTGACCAGATAAAGAACAGCAAAAGAGGGTGAGAGGGACAGAGCAGACAACCCAGTTGCTGAGGTCAACAAAGAGCATTGATTGGCTGTTGTCACACAGTTCAGGTTTTAATTACTGCAACACACCTTGTTTTGGGCTGCTCAGAAACTGCAGCTTATGCAGAATGCTGCAGCAAAAGTACTGATCCAAGCTCTCCCCCTTGCATGCAATTAATTTGAGGGATTTCAACCGGCCAGTTTTCAACTGTGTAAGGTTGAAATCGCACAAGTTAATTGTGCGCAAGATGAAATCCTACTGTTCAACACTTCCCTATTGTGCCTCTGACTGCCTCCATGCTGCACACACTTCTCTTTGTGAGATGTTAAATCAGAGATGTGTGCATGTTGCATCCCAGTATACCTCTGATTGCCTTGTTTCTTGGCATTATTTTGCTACCAGGGCTGTCCCTTCTATAAAAAAACTGCTCCTGTTGTATCCAACATACCTGGGGCTTTTGTCTTGACTAATGGTATCAATGGAAACATTTGCCATTTTTCTAAGACTTTACTTCTAGCCTCTGTTGCAGCAGCAGCTTATGCAGTCCTGACAGCCCTTTCTAGAGTAAAATCACACTCTTCCAGGAGCCTTTTTAAAAGTCTACCATGAACCATCTCTAACACCCAACACTATCTGATCTTTAATTAATTACCCCAAAGGTGCATGTCTGATTTGCCAGTTTAAGGTCAGTAAGGAATTCTTCTGCTGATTTCGCTTCACTCTGAGGTGACACTAATAACTTTCATGTCATTGCTCTTGGGTGTGCAATACTCTTCAAATAACTACTGTTCTTGGAAGATGTCAACTGCCTCATGCTATATGCAAAGATGGCTACCTTTTGAGGATCTTCTTTTTCACCCATTCCTGTCGAAGATGAAGTCTTGTTTAAACGTTTTCCAAGATTCTGCTGCATTGCCACTGAGTTTTGAATCCCTTGAGCTATTCCATCTTTTAGTCTCGATCTTCTGCCCCTCACTTTTCTTGTTGATCCAACTCCTGGTACCATGTAATGTTCTCTGTTTGATGTTGAGCAGATCAAAGGAGCAGAACAAGAAATAGTTTTATGAAAGAGCTAGGTACAGCAAGTCTTCTCTTCTTCAACTACTTTCCAGCTCTGCCTCCATCTTGGGACTAACCTCCTAAACTAGTTATGGTAGGTGCCCTTGAAGCTATAGTCGCATTTATCCTAACACACCCTTTTTGAGTAGAAAAGTGGCACGTAAATTTTAATATGAAAATAAATAAAAAGTGTGTACATGAATAGACTCACATCTTCCTGTTCAAAAGAAACAAAAACCATGAAGGGTGGCTGAATAAAATGGCAAACAGAGCAAGGGCTTGTTCACACATTACACTAAAGACTGATTAAAGTCCATTCTGCACATGTACAAGTGTTTGTGTGAAAGAGCATACACTTGTTGATTTGTTCAGCTCAACTGTTGTGTACATAGGTACACAGACTGCATGCCTGTTGAACATTACAGCTCAACTACTTGTATTTATTGATTAAATTTGCATACTGGCCTCCATCCGAAGATCACAGGGTGGTTTACAAAATACATAACAAAAATGCAAACCAGTAACTCACAAACTCATTTAAAAGGCCATAGTTTTATATCTTTATTAAATTTGTATACAGACTGTACACTCATTGAGAGTAACATGTGAACACACTTTTTGTTGGATCTAATCGTTAGAATCTTTTTTTATGAGTGGGACAAGATATATGAAACTCCTTGATTTTTTACTACCATGGTGCAGTTGAACCTCTAAATGTTAATATTACCAGTAGGTGAATGGAGGGAAGCTTCACCATAACAAACCTATACATGCTTAAGTCCCATTGAGTACGATGGAATTTACTTCTGAGTAAAAATGCATAGGATTGTGCTGCATGGTTGTTGCTCTAAGCATTCTGCTGCTTTGTAACCGAGTCTGACACACCACTGCACAGATTTGCATATTACGTGTATTGATCCAAACACTAGTATGGAAACGTGTCATAAGCCGTTTGCAGTCTTTTCCGATGAATTCTGGGGATGCATTTTGTTCATATGCCTGCTCAAGGAAGCTTCCTGCTGTATGAATAAGCTGTCAACACATGGTCTGAACAAGTCACTAGGTCTACAGAATGAGTGTGGATTAAATTAGGTAGCGTTGCACTTGTAGGTCTCTTCATTTTTGATATTGTGATAAAGTAAGATGATCAAGCTTAGAGGTCGTATTTGCCCAAAGGAAAAAAGCAAGTGCATTGGTTTTCATTTTGTAAATAATTTGTATTTGGAAGGCTCTGTTTGTTTGTACATAAATATGTTAATGTTGGCTAAATTATCATTTTTATGATATTTCCTCTGCCAATTAGTCTTAAGGAGGGAAGCTTAATTTTGTAAAAGTTATATAATTATTCAAGTATGGGTTATCGTTGCCATATATTAGGAAAAGTGATTTGTATATATTAACTGGAACGTTATCTTAATAGAGAAAATACTGTTGCTTTTTTTTGAAATATTATTGTTTATGCTTCAAGTTCTATTGTGGAGGCCTGGCATTAGCACCTGGGAAGCTGCTCCAGGCAGCTGAATCTAGCCTCCATAATAATTTCCCACAGTGTTGAAGGGGTAGAGAACCTTTCAAAATGTCAATGCTGAACATATTGGGGTGGTAGGGAGAGAAAGAGGTCATCACCACTAATCCTGACCTCCACAGCTACTATGCATTCACAGAATTGTAGGGCTCTGTCGAGACTGTCTGCTGAATGTGCAAATATTGTGGGTGGAGACAACGGGCCCAATCCACCGTTCCCTCGACACACTCCAAAGCCTAGGCATTGGAGTGCAGAAAACATGTGTTCAAACTATTTCCACCTACTTTAGAAAAGCAGATCAGTATTCACTAAACCCAAGTCCCTTGTTCAGGCAAGCTGCAGCACTTCCCATAGATATAAGAGAGATACAGTGAGGGTGGGGGGTAGTATTTGGTGCAATAATTGGCAAATGGAAAAAACACAAAATAACTGCCAACCTCCCTCGGTCTGTGGCTCCATGTAAGATCTCATCTCTTGGAGTTGCAATGGTCATGAAAACAGTGATGAAGCAGCCCAGAGCTACACAAGGGGAACTTGTCAATGATCTCAGGGCAGCTGGGACCATAGTCACCATGAAAACAGTTGGTAACACACTATGCTGTGAAGGACTGAGATCTTGCAGAGCCCACAAGTCCCCTTGCTCAAGACAGCACATGTACAGCCTTACATGTACAGGCCTGTCTGCAGTTTGCCAATGCACATCTGAATGACCCAGAGGAGAACTGGGTGAAAGTGTTGTGGTCAGATGAGACCAAAATCGAGCTCTTTGGCATCAACTCAACTCGCCGTGTTGGAGGAGGAGGAATACTGCCTATGACCCCAAGAACACCATCCCCACCGTCAAACATGTAGGGGGACATATTATGTTTTGGGGATATTTTTCTGCTAAGGGGACATGACAACTTCACTGCATCAAAGAGATGATGGACGGGACCATGTATTGTCAAATCTTGGGTGAGTGCCTCCTTCCCTCAGCCAGGGCATTGAAAATGGGTCATTCCAGCATGACAGTGACCCAAAACACATGACCAAAGCAACAAAGGAGTGAATCAAGAAGAAGCACATTAAGGTCCAGTCTCCAAACCTTAATCCCATTGAAAATCTGTGGAGGGAGCTGAAGGTTCCAGCAGCTACACATCAGCCTTGAAATCTTACTGACTTGGAGAGGATCTGCAAAGAGGAGTGGGACAAAATACCTCCTGAGATGTGTGCAAACCTGGTGGCCACCTACAAGAAACGTCTGACCTCTATAATTTCCAACAAGGGTTTTGCCACCAAGTACTAAGTCATCTTTTGCAAAGGTATCAAATACAGTGGTGCCCCGCTAGACGAATGCCTCGCTAGACGAAAAACTCGCTAGACGAAGGCATTCGTCTAGCGGGAGGCTGCCCCGCAAGATGAAAAAGTCTATGGGGCTGCCTCGCAAGACGAATTTTTTTCGGGGTTTTTTTTTTCTTCCCTTCATCTAGCGAAAACCACGGTTTACATTGCCGCTTCGCTAGTCGAAAAAACCGCTAGGCGAAAATATTCGCAGAATGAATTATTTTCGTCTAGCGGGGCACCACTGTACTTATTTCACTCATTATAATGCACATCAGTCTCTGACTTTTGTCTTCTGGGTTTCTGGGGTTTTCCTGTTGTTATTCTGTCTCTCACAGCTACAATAAACCTACCATTAAAATTATGGACTGTTCAATTCTTCGTCAGAGGGCAAATGGGCAAATTTAGCAGGGGATCAAATACTCCCCCCCCTCACTGTAATGACTGAGGAGCTACTTAGCTCAGTGGGTTAGTGCACACAACTTAACCCTTTCTCAAAAGGATTAATTCCTGCTAAGTGATGCCATATGTATCTAAGGCTGTCTGCCAGGGTTTTTCCAGAAACTTCATGAATATTGTAGAAGCGCCTTTAACCTCCACGATTAAAGGCCAAAATGGGGAGGGGTGGGTACCAAGTTATAGCAAAGGCAGTGCAAATGGAGGCTGAAAAGAGCACGAATCCAGTACTGCATGCTAATCTTCCCAACAGAGAAGCTTCTTGTTCCTCCATCATTTTCTTCAAGTCTCTTCTCAAATGTTTAACATTATTTAATTAGTGTTTTTCTTCTCCTTTCCACTGGGTCATGCTAATACAGTATCAAGAACGTGTTATAACATCGCTTTTGTGTTTTGTACAGTACTACTATATTTTCTCAGCTTTATTATGTTATTCCTATTTCATTTTCCATCTTGCACATGTTAATTAACTCTCATCCCAGTCTCAAGCTGAAGTGTAAGGATATACTTCAAATCCTGTAGCTGGGAAATGCTTTAATCAGTAGGTTAATCAACTACCGGTAACACTTTAGCTGCTCAATTGGTGGGGCCAATTCCTTTTTCTTTCTTTGCAAAATTGTTATTGTACTTCATCAGATCTTAACCTATTACAGTGTTTGTAGGAATGGGTTCCAAATATCATTGAATTTGTCCATGGCAAGTCTGCATATATATGCAAGCTGTTCATATGTTGCGAGTTTGTATAAGTCTTCGATCCAATTGTAGAAAGGAGCTGCATTTTTATTTTTCCAATTCATCAGTATCAGTCTTTTTGCTGTGGTAAGGGCATGGAGAGTCCATTCATATTGTCCTTTTGTAAGGTTCCATGTACTGGGCATATAATTCAAAAGGATATTTTGCTCTGTAAATGTAAGGTTCCTCCATACAGTTTTGTGGATAATTTCAGTTACCTTTTGTCAAAAATCTTTCAATATAGGACAATGGAAAAGCATATGTTTTAGAGAAGCATTATTCCTATTGCATTTCCAACGGTTAGATATCTTAGATAGCCCATTTTTAAAACAAACATAATGGGGTCCAGTATATTCTAAACATTATTTTGTTGTTGTATGAGCCTAAATTTAAGGTCCATAACACCCTTGTTATACAGGTTGCACTTAAAACAGTTTCCCACTGTGTGGTCAAAATTGAGATCTCTAATTCTTTATTCCAATCCTCCCACAGTACCTGTATATAAAATTGGTTTGCTAGTAACAAAGATTTATATATGCTGATTGCCGGGTTTTTTGTTGCGTAAGAATTAATCAACTGCTTCAATATCTCTGGGGTCTCTGAGGCTGTAAAAGCTGCTGGTTAGCAAGTGTTTTATCTGGAGATATTGCCACTGAGCAATTGTAGGTAATCTGTAGTTGTCTCTTAAAATGGAATATGTATAAAATTCATCCTCTTCATTTATCAGCTGTTCTAATGTTAATATACTCAAATTGGCAGGGCCAATTCTAATCAGTTAGTTCGCTTAGCAAACTTACCTGCTTCTTTCTTCAGGGTGCATAGAAGTGCACTGTGCAATTTTTGCGTTGGTAGTTTCAACACTCATGATTCGAGGTAAAGAATCATAGAAGGACCTCCATGTTGACTGAATAAGATGAATATAATCATAATCATTTATTATTTATACCCCGCCCATCTGGCTGAGTTTCCCCAGCCACTCTGGGCAGCTTCCAACAAAGCATTAAAATACAATAATTCATCAGATTTTAAAAGCTTCCCTAAACAAGGCTGCCTTCAGATGTCTTTTAAAAGTAGGATAGTTGCTTATTTCCTTGACATCTGATAGAAGGGCGTTCCACAGGGCAGGCACCACTACCGAGAAGGCCCTCTGCCTGGTTCCCTATAACCTCACTTGTATGGGCCTGTGGCTGTAAATAGACATCTATCTATCTAAACTCACTTCTTGCAGTGAGGGAACCACCAGAAGGCCCTTGGAGCTGGACCTCAGTGTCCAGGCTGAACGATGGGGTGGAGACACTCCTTCGGGTATATGAAAGCCTCCTTATGGATCCAAACATGGCATATAAATCAGGTGTTAGGAATGAATGCCTACCGCTGAAGGAGAGCAGCTGTTGCAGTCTGGCATGGCTGCAACAGTGGGGTGATCTTTGGTGCAGCTGGGGGGGTCACTTCCTCCTCCACTGGCCACACTGGCTGCTGGGGCTCACCTGTAGTTGCAGCTAATTGTGGGTGAACTAGGGAGCACGGTTTAAGAAGTGGACCAGAAGAGAAACGTCTTCCCTCTGGTCTGCTCCCTGGCTATAAAAGTGACCCACCCTGGGTAACATCTGTAATCAAGAAAGTTGTGGCCTGTTTAAATCCCAAGTGGTTATCCTGTGTTTATTGCAACTTCACCATGCCTTGGCCCACTACCCACAGCTTCACTGCTTCTGCATCTGCAATCTGCAAACTCCAACTCCATAATCTCTCAGGCCATGCTTACTGGGTTGGTGCTGTAGGTTATGGTGCAGCATGTGACAGTCGAAATGTTCCCCACACCTGATAGTGAACTTTAGCCAGCTCACTTTGCTGTCTGAAATGAAGCAGCAAATGTACATCCCTGTAAGTCAAAATGTATAGGCCTACTTAAGGGCCAGTCAAATTGTTTTGGCACATAACGAAGAAAATCCCACAAGCGCCTCTCTCTCTCCCTGTCAGTAAAACTACAATAATAATACATTAAATAAGGAACAATTTGCCACCCTTTTATTACACCCCAAATCAGTTGCCTTAGGCAGCCAAATCACTCTGACTAATGCTAGAGGAGGCTCTGTAAGGTAATAAAGAGAAAGGGAAAGGGACCCCTGACCATTAGGTCCAGTCGTGGAAGACTCTGGGGTTGCGTGCTCATCTCACTCTATAGGCCAAGGGAGCTGGCGTACGTCCGCAGACAGTTTTTCCGGGTCATGTAGCCAGCATGACTATGCTGCTTCTGGTGAAACCAGAGCAGAGCATGGAAACGCCGTTTACCTTCCCGCCAGAGTGGTACCTATTTATCTACTTGCACGTTGATGTGCTTTCAAACTGCTAGGTTGGCAGGAGCTGGGACCGAACAACAGGAGTTCACTCCGTAACAACAACAACAACAACAACAACAACAACAACAACAACAACAACAATATATTATTAATAATAATATTATGATATAATAAGGTAATAATTTCCCATTATCATCTACAAATAACACCACGTTTGTTGTACTTTTGAAGGGAAGTGGACTGTACAAAACTCTTCCCTTTGAAGCAATTGCACAAGGAGGAGGAGAACAGAGTGAGAGCTGGTAAAGACATATAAAATATTATAAATCCAGTGAATGGCAAAGTAACTTTGCTAACCCATAACCTCATTTCCTTTCTGTTGGGCATAAAAATAAGGAAGAGTTCTCATCTCATTTTCGGTTGTCTGAAAGTGAAACAAATTCTGTTTCTCCCCCCCCCCCACCTCCCCTCTCCACCTACCCTCCAGTCAGATTTAGCTCTGCATTTCTATAATATATTTCCACAGTAGTCCCTGAGGTTTATTTTATTAAATAGAATTTCCCCAATGTTTGACCTTGAATTCAGGACTTGCATTTTCAAAATAGCATTGGTCTGGTAATCCTATTCCATACAAAATGCAGTCAAAATAAATCCAGAATCTCTCTGAATGACAAAATAAAGGAAGAAATACACACTGCAGGAGGCATAACTTAAGAACCAAAATACACTTTAGACATTTTGCATGCATAACAAGATGTAGTGCCCAAATCAAGCTGCTAGCTGTCAAATTATTATTAATCCATTGTACACAGACAGCACATTTGATTCTATGTGAAAAAGAAAGGAAAGGAAAGTCTCCATCCCAAGGAGTTTACAAGTTAATTCTGTCAATAGAAGTCTATTTAGGGTTCTGTCTTGCCATACCACTTAGCCTAGGGGAACACTGCTTACATGCCTCCTAAGGGCAAGGCGGATATTGCATTTATATCAATGCAAGTGGAATTTTCAGCAAAATATTGGTGTGTATCCTAACCTGCTTATAGGAGTGCTCCTGTTCATGATTCTTCAAGCAAGACATTCGACTGCCCTCCCCACTCACAGTTTTCTGTTTTTCTTTTCCGATGGATACCCATCATTTCATTGTACTGAGCATGTTCAGTCCTCATTGGGCTATATTTTCAGGGGACGGTTTTTTAAAGCTTTACTATTACTATTATTGCTATTGCTATTATTCCTTCCGCACCCCTTGAGGTTCCCCTGCTCATACTAATAAATCCCCATTGCTTCTCAGTGTGTCTGTCCTGCTGGCACTCACAACCTTATAGAGGGAAGAGGTTAAAGATTGATTGTCTAGACAGAGACCCCAGGACTAGTTAAATCATCTCTGTGGAGTACTCTTCCCAATGGAACTATGGCCCTGTTTAAGATATCCAAGCTGTTTTTCTGAGAAGTATTACTCCATCATTAGACTCACAGCTTGTGGGTTGTTTGAAGGCTTCAAGCAGTGAAAGCAGAGGATCAGGGGTGTAGGGAGCCGCTTTGCCTCCTGGGGCGGCAAACACAGGGGCAACCCCTGAGGGCGGGGCGCCACTCCCTAGCACGCGTGCCCTGACGTCACAGCACGCGTGCAGCATCCCAGGTGGACTGCGCATGTGCGGACATGCACAGTCCACCCAAGATGATGGGTGCGAGCAGCCGGCACCCCTCCCAACCGTGCGACGGCACGGCAAGTTTTAAGGCTGCAGCGCATGCTGCTGTTTGTGTGCTGCAGCCTTAAAACTTGCTGCGCGCCGGCGGCGCTGATCGTGAGGGCAGGGCGCTGCCCCGAGTGTCACTCCCCCCACAGGGCGGTATCCGGGGCAGCCTGCCCCCGCCCCCTTCCTCCGCCCCTGCAAAGGATTCTCGCAAGCATCCTCTGGATGTGCCAAATTACCTTTACTCTGGGCTTTCACATGGAAGGTTCGATGAAGGTGCTCTCCAACTAGCTTTTGAAGTAGCTACTCACTACTTCCACCTCGCCTGTATACATAGAGGTGGATGGAAAGAGGTTGGTGGTTCTGAATGTGGCCAGCAACAGCAGAGAGATGTTTTGTAGCAGGGTGGAAATGAGGGATTAAAGGAGGGATTAATGGTGCTCTGAAAACTAATACTACCAGTAAGGGATGCTTGAGAAATTTGATACCTGTGTATTCTGACCCAAGCAAACAGATCTACAGCTCCTACTCTGATGTGCAGATTAAAATGTATTATCATTTGGATTTTGTACTTCTCTGAATTTTATGATATAGTTCTCAGCTTTAAAATGCATTGGATATATATTTTAGGATCAAATGCATTATTTATTATTGGGTTATTAATTTTATTTTTTACCCATCCTTCACCAGAAGATAGATCCCAAGACGGGCTGCAACAATATAAAAATACAATATTAAAATCTCTCGAAAGCACAGAGAGGGAGGGACACTGCAGTCCTTGTCTCTCTCACTACCCTATTTATATGTATTTAAATGTGAATTCTCATGCATTTTTTAAATTTAAAAAAATCACAGATTTTTGTGGACATAGGACAAAAAGGACATATGAATGAGTACATGTAGACATGCATCAGAAATAGATGGGTTAGTTAATCCATAGTATCAATCTCAGTGATTGGTTCCCCTCACCCCCACATTTATAAACCATAACAGAGCAATCCTAACTACAGGAAGCCAGCATAATTTGCACTGGCATAATGTAGGTTGGTGTAATTTAGCCCTGTTCCAGACTCCATTCAGTCTCCTCTTGGCGGGGCTTTCGATGGCTGAGTCAGCAGGTGAATATAGGCCTGGGTTCTATGTCACATGACCAAGCTAACAGGTTTTAGAATAGGTGTAAGTTTCACCTTGTCCCATCCTACCCCACCACTGCCTCAGAACAACATTTTTTTTAAAAAAAAAATTAAGGTAGCTTAAGGTCTACCAGGCTGAGCCAAAACAAATTCAGTCTGACAGATCGTGGGTTGGATTGTGCTGCAAGTCTTTCCTTAAAATTTACTCCCTCTTGTGAACGGCTGACCTTCTGGAAATGTCTGGAAGCAAGAAACAATATCCTTAGTCAGGGATTCCAGAGGAGAGAAGATTTTGTCTCGACCGCTGCAACTCTGGTTATGACTTTTTGACCTTTATGAAGCCAGCTACACAAGTTCTCTCCTTGGTATTTAATAGCAGCCTGTTTTTAAATTCAAATGACAGAGTTACATATCAGACCTACCTTCCCTTCATGCACAGAATGGCATTGTACAAATTTATAACATCAGGGGAAAGAATGGTATGCACATTTTTTTATGACAGAGTGAAAATATTTGTTTATAGTTAAATTATCATTAGTGTACTTAAATATATATATATATATCTCATCAGAGAGGCAAGAGTTTAAATGAAAAATCCACCCTAAGGTTTTCCTGCACATGGACCACTGAAATAGGTTTAAAGTAGGTAGTGTGTACACAGGTCTCCATAGTGGAAGAATTTCAATACAGATAAACCTCAAGCATCAATCAAAATTTTCTCTCTTACACACACAGGCTGCATTGACCTATTGTTCTCCCTCCTGGGATGATGCAGAACCCAGCCAGTTTAAGTGAGAAAAGGTCCGTCCATCTGTCTTTATGGCAACAGGGCACCTCTTTGGACAAGTAGATATCAGTACTTAACTGGCCAGCTAAGGTGATTATCTTCCAATGAAAGTGGTCTGACAGATCTCATACATACTCTAACTTCACATACAATGGGTCTGAAGGGGACCCATTGGAATCATCCAGATTGACTCCCAAACCTATAGTAAAACAGGTCATTTGAGCTCATCTGACAAGCCTAATAGTTTTGTCTGCTTCTAGTAGATTACATCCATTCTAGACTGGAGCTCTTTCTTAGTGTTCTACCTAAAAAGTGCTCTTTCTTAGGTAGGCCCACCAGAACTAAAAAAGCAAAGGAACTTGCATTTTAACAGCCATCATCTGTGATCCCGCTTGGTTGACAAGATGTCGCCAGAGTGAATTTAACCTTAGGGCCTCTCTTCATACACTGCCAATTTTATATTACAGTGATATTATAATTTTATATTCACTATGGCTATTGTGCTGCTGTTGTACTGAAACTGTTTATTTTTCTGTTAACTGCTTTGAGTGCAGTGTTTTTGTGGTATATAAATAAACTGACTATGACTAAATAAAGGTGCCAAGCAGAAAGCTACCAATCCCTGGTTATCTGTGGGATGAAATACATTTCACCATCCAAGGAATAAGAGCATCATAGGGCAGGCATTCTCAAACTGAGGTCTGTGAGCTTGACTCACCTGGTGTGTCTGCGAAGAACAGTGGGAGTAGTGGCTGTGAATTTTCCACCATTCTAGCCCACCAGGGAGGGGAGCTCCGGGAAGACCAAAAGTGACAGGGGGAGGAGGCACTTGAAAGGACTGGAGAGGATAAAGAGTCAGAAAGACATACAGAGAGGCACGTCCATTGCATTAAACATTTGCATTGATTTCTAATTGTTACTGCTTCTTTTGCTTCATAGATATGGTACCTATGGAATTCAAATTGTAATACCATAAAATGCATACAAGGTGTAAGAAATAAAAGAAGCAATAAAGATACAATTTAAACGCATACAGTATCTAGCACAGCACATTTAAATTGCTACAACAGACAGAAAAATCATTAAGTCGTCCATGAAGAGAAGACCTTCAGCAAGTTTCAAGTGGTTGGGGGGAGGGGATATGGGAACCATGGGCATAGAGCATTTTTTGTTGGTTGTGCCCTCACAGGATATATATTTTCTTCTTTTTTGGGGGGGGGGGGTAAACACAAAGAAGAAGATGCACAGGGAGGAAGAGTATTTAGAGCAATGTCTTAATCACAGCAATTGCAATAATACCTAGAACTGACTTCTGGACATTTGAAATCCCAATATAATAAAAATGTATTCCAAAGGTCATAGGATGCCATTTGTTATATAAGACTGTCCTGTGGGCACTTAAAATAATCCGTTTTCTTCAATTTCTATCTTAAACATTAATGGCCATTGCATTTTTGTTTTGATGATGTTATCATTATACAGTGGCTAGCAAGTCTTCCACGCGCTTCCCATTCAGTATCTCAGCACCTTTACAGTTTAAACCAGAATGATTATCCCCATATTGCAGATGGGAAATTGAGGCTGTGAAAAATCTTGCTAGGGAATTCAAAGCACCCATGCTTAGCCTGTGTTCTGTCCTAGCTCTACATATCCATCTTGTAAAACCATGTCGTAGCTTGGCATGTGACAGGGCCTGTGTTCCTTTTAAAATCAAATATAATATTATGATACTAGTGTTCCTTAATAAGCTGTCCAAATATGAGCCCAGAAATTAATCTCAAGAGAGCAAAAAAAGAAACAACCCTGGCCTCTGCTTCCATGTCAAAGTAGTTACTGTTTTGTGCTTTGTAGTTCTTTAATTCCCACAAAAGATGACAAAACCACAGGCTTGTTAACATGTAACATTCTGGAGGTGACAGCAGCTCCCGGCCCCCTCAAACAGAATCACAGCTTGCCCTAGGCTTAGGAATGGCAGCGGCTCCAGCCTGTCTTGCTGTAATGGACTCTTGGGGCTGGCTAGAGAGCTATGAAGTTTCTCATTTTGGAGGAGAAATATGTTACACAATAGCACCACTGGCCAGATGTAACGAAAGTGATAAGTTCTGACTGAGTTGTTTATATCTAAGGGCTATTCACAAGACAAAGCTGAGATGTGGACTCAGTGGCTCGGCTGAGTGCTGAAGCTCTTTATTTTACAATGTGGTCACACATGCCCTCTTCCTTGAAGCCTGTCCCATAAGGAATTGTCCTACTACAAAGCTTTGAAGACTGGTGAGCAATGGATGAAGCGCAAGTTCAGTTCTGAGTCCAACACAGGCCAAAACGGTTGCGCAACTGCTCAAGCATATATGCTATTAAAACATACACACATTTCGCCCTCTGACATTGGTCAGTCGGTTCGCTAATTTTGTCTCTCTGCTAGAGCTTATACTACAGTTGTCAGATTTTAAGGTTCCTTAAGCAGCATCAGAATTTCTGTACTCTTCCCAGGATCCAAAGGAATAAAGTAAAGTCTCAGCATGTGGAGCCAAAATCATGGCAAAAACTATTGTTTTCTTTACTTGAGAGTATTTCTTATGTGCTCAACTCTTAGCATGTTTAGCATGCTCCAGAATTTAAGTACTGTACTGGAGAAAACCTACCGGTACTTCTTCCACTGATCTGCCATACTCTGAGCCTCAGAAAACCTGGCAAATGAATGCTTGAACAGGCTATGAGTGCAGATGTATCCCACATGTCTGCTGATCATAGGGCTGCTTTTGTGGTGTGAATGGGCTATACATGTCTGAATACAGTGGATTTCTATAGGAACCCACTTGAAAATAATATTTCAATGTTGGCAACAGCATAGCTACATTTAGCAGGTTCAAAACAATCACACCATACGATCCACATTATCTTTGTAGGTACTGAAAGGTGGCAATGCACATGTCTCTCTACACAGGACTGCTGCCACCAACACATGGCAATAGCATCTTCCTTTCGCATACAACTGAACTCACTTGACCATTAGTATTGGCTAGCACTGGTACTCTAAAAAAAACTGCCTTAAAAGAAAACTCATTATCCATCAATTTATGAGAAAAGGCATTTGAAAATTATGAATGGGGTAAATGGGGTCCAGGATTTTGTTGTACATACCTTACTTTGAAGATAACCAAACGAGTGTTTTTGAGTGTCCTTTCTTTCATTCTACAAATCATCTCTCGAATCGTCTGTGCTCTGAAGCCTTCCTAGGTGCTTGTTTCTTGAAACCCCCGCAATGTTTTCCAGTAAGCATGGGAAGATGGCAGGCCTACCTACTGCAACTTGACAAGTATTTATTGGCTTTTTTAGAGTAGAAAAGGGCTAGACTTCTTTTAAAAACCAGTACAAAAAGTTTTTCTTAAGATATAAATAAGAAAACTTATCTTTGAAACAGAATTAGTAACTGCAGCAGATCTCATACATTCAGTAGCCTGCCTCTCTGGCTTCCCATGTTTCAATTAAAAGTTCAGGCATAGATGTCATGAGGTAACTACTTCCATAAGGCTTTCTCAGGTCAGAAAGTGCAGGCACCTGAGGAGACTACAGAGCACTGGAGAAAAGGTTAATGAGGGGGGGAAACCATACACAACACCCACAGGCACCTCACAATGATAAAGTATGTTTTAAAAACCTCCACCCACCAACATTATAAAGAAATTCTTAAGTACCCTGAAAAAGAAACAGAAGAAAATGGAAGCCCCTTTCACAGGGAAAGTAAACATTTAAGATGGGAGGAGAGTTTTGGCACAGCACTTAGCAGCACACATTTTTGAATAACCAGTGAGAAAGTGTGATATTTCTATCACTTTTGTTGCAACCGGCTCACCACCATTTCATGGCAAGTCTTATGTTGTGCTCCGGGTGTGGCACTCAGGAGGAGCAATCTGATCCATCCAATGGGCATCTTTGTTGTGCCAGAGCTTGAACTAGTTTGTGTCCTAAGAGCCAATCAGTGGGCTTGGCAGTCTCCCAGGGGGTGGGCTTCCCTGTGGCAAGAGTGCAGACTTGATTCATGTTAGGTTTTAGAACGGACACAGCATCTTGGTTGGACAAGATCCATGGCTTGTGAGGGGACTCTCATAGGAGTGGTGGCAGTTGAAGGCTTCATAGCTTGAGGGGGGGAGGACCAGTCACTATGCTCCTAGGTTTCAGACTGGACCCACAGAAGGGGCTGGGATCCACTCGTGGTTGCCCAACATGTGGACTGGATCAGGGCATCAGAAAACAGACAGGCTTCCCCATCATTGGATCCTTGCACTATGCCACACCAAAACACTCACACACTGTGACACATGAAGTTGTGGCCATGTGCTGTGGCTTCACTGCTCCCAGCGGACATGCTTGATTGTGCCTGGTGACACAATGCTGAGGCACCATGTTGAGAGAGTGGCTACTAGATATACATACCACTTGCAGAAAGCCTGTCTTGCTGCAATGGACTTGGCGTCGGAAGCTCTTGCACTAACTGCGGCTGGTTCCTGTGATGTAAAACTGAAAATAAAGTACCTATGTGAGAGTCTAGTGAAAGCTCATTGTTCCTGCTGGGGCAGGTGGGGGGTTTCCACTTTGTCAAGGATGACCTCCAGGAATTAATTTAAAGGTCCAATGCTTCACAGTTAACTCACTGCAAGGGATGGAGTTGGGGACTGACTCATAATTCAGACGAAGAAGAGGTTTAAGTAGAATAATTCTGAAATAAAATCTCCTCATAAGCCCCAAACTGTGATGCTCTCATTATTAAGAATTTTGGAGGTCTACAGTTAACAAATTGGATTAAGGCTATGTAGTCCTTGCCTGCATAGGTGAGGTAAATGCCGGGGGGAGGGGAATCAAAGCAGCAGACTATAAATTTCTGGAGTGATAGCAATAAGAGTTCTTCAGACTTCAGAGAGATCCTGGAAGAGTGCACTTAAAGAGGAATTAAGCACTTCAGGAAGTGAGCAGATACATAAGCATTTTTTAATTTCCCCCCTGCCCTCCCAGACTTGCTGCTCTCATGTCACATGGAAGCCCCATATAAGTGGGCTGCACTCTGTCTGGAATAAACTTTTGCATTTTCCATAGGTGTGTGTTACAGTAGGTTTCGGAGTTTATTATGGGAGAAATCTAGAGTTCCTCTGAATCTGACAAGAGACTCTTCACTGAGAAGATCGGTGATGAAGGAACGCTTTCCTGATCTAAAAGACAGATGAGTAGGCCCGCAGTGTGTAGCCAGGGGTGAATGTTGAGTGTGTTCTGCAGCACATTCTTGGTACACACAGAGATCTGTTAAGGCAGTCCAACAGGTCAGGCCTATGTGACCTGGTGTTGTATCATAGAATATGAACCCAGCAGACACTTCATCATGGGAAAGTGAGTCGTCAAATTGGAAAAATCTTCAAAACATTGATCTCATATGTGTGGTTGGATGGCACCTCCTTCTGGCAAGTCCTGCACCAAGCTGTTCCAAACGTATTGCTCTGCTTTCCTTTGGACCACGTCAACAAGGCTGGGGAAAATGGCTTGTAGTCTGGGCGGCCCAGTATCTTCATATAAACTTCCCAGGCCAGTGGTTAGACTTCATCCCCAGAGGGGCACTCCATTGACAGTTGCAACAACATTTTATGCCTAAGAATCTCATATTCTCACAGTTGATGCCACACTAGTGACTTGCTGGAAATACATAAGATTTTCCTTTTAAAGTGTTCTTGCGTTGGAATTTTGGCCCACCATGCTGCTGCTGTTGTGTCTCTCTGTGCAGAAAGATCATCCAGTTTACTAGCAACTTTCTTAAGATCAGAAAATGAGGTTGGCTTAATGTACTGCCAGCTAGATCCTACTGTAAGTCAGGCTGGTCCAATGTGTGGCCCTCAAATGTCCTTGTTGAAGTTTTGAAAAACATCTAGCAGGGGTTCAAATATTTAAAAGGAGCACTAGAAGACTTACACTCTGCTGTGGTCCTAACATTCCCCCTTCCACACAACCAACCACCCCGCCTCACCTTGGGAGAGGAGGATGCCCTTAGGGGAGTGATGCTGACTGTCCCTCCTAGGTGTAAATGTAACTTCACATCATTTCTTGACTGTTTTTGCTCATTCACATCTTGTGCTGTAAACAGGACCAGTGCTAGGGCTTCTTGCACCCTAGGTGAACCACCTTCTGGCGCAACCCCCCCCCCCCCGCCAAAGCCTGCTTTAGCGGGAGGTGGGGGGTGGAGAGGCAAGCAGCAGTTTCTCCGCTGTAGTGGAGAGCTGCTGCTCGCCCGTCCTGCCGCCCGCCCCCTCGCCAAAGCCTGCTTTAGCGGGAGGTTGGGGGGGTGGAGAGGCAAGCAGCAGTTTCTCCGCTGTAGTGGAGAGCTGCTGCTCGCCCACCCCGCCACCTGCCCCCTCGCCAAAGCCTGCTTTAGCAGGAGGTGGGGGTGGTGGAGAGGCAAGCAGCAGTTTCTCCACTGTAGCGAAGCTGCTGCTCACCAGTCCCGCCCCCGCTCCCCGCCAAAGCCTGCTTTAGCGGGAGCCGGGGGTGTTGTACGGGGCAAGCAGCACCTCTCTGCTACAGTGGAGAAGCTGCTGCTAGCCTGTCTTGCCCAAGCCTGGCCAGCGCCCCCTCCATTTTGGCGCCCTAGGCAATTGCCTAGTTCGCCTAAATGGACGCGCCGGCCCTGGCTGTAAATGTCATGCCTGAGCAGTTGTAGCTTTTTAAAGAGAAAATTAACACATATCAAGTCCCATCAAGCTCTCCAAACATTCATTCTGATAATGTCTTATCAAAATAATCATAATTAGAATAGGAATTTTGTTACAGAACCTCCTTAAACTCCTGCTGTGCTTCAGCGCTTGCTATTTCTGCACTATTACAAATGCAAGGAAATATAGTGTTATATATGAATATGAAGACACACACACATACAACCTGATGAAGGAGTTCACAGCATTAACACTCTAAGAAGGTTTTGCTTCTCCCATAGCCACAGCCTTGGATCACAGCAGAGATCAGGCATGGTTCTGCTTCCTAGCTGCCCAGCCTACTTCTTTTCTTCTTTCTTCCACCTCCCTTAATGTCACTCTCAACTCTGGCCCTTTATTTTTGTCCTTCCAACTAACAGACAGTTGAGGGAGGAGGGCCACCCATTTGTCCTCTGGCACAAAGCCACTCCTTTTGTTACCTTAACAATCCATATTTAGTGGCCCATTACCAGCCTGGCTATTCCAAGAATTTGAATGGGAACCTACAGCCTCTCTTCCCACCCCCACCCCAAACTCATAACAATATCATGGTTGCTGCTGCTATTGTTGTTGTTGTTGTCATTCCTTTGCAATACAATATACTTTTGATTAATAGACCATGGTGTATGCAAACTGTATAGAAAGTTAAAATGACGAATCAGAATTTGGAAGATCGGAGCTATTACAAATCTGCACAGTGAATGACTTGGAACTATTTTCTGAATTGGCAATGAGATTGCATTATCATTCCCTCTCCAGTGTGTTACAATCAAGAAAAAAAATTCTTGTTTCACCAGCCCAGTCTTTAAAGTGCTGCACACTCAGAATTTGTTCATGTAAGAAGACAGTGCTTCTTTTCTCACCACTTTGAAGCACCTCTTATTGAAATGTTCACTTATTTTGTGGTTTTAGTTGTATTTTAAAGTTATATGGTTTATTTATTATTGTTGTTGTTCACTACTCTGTGCTCCAGGTTGGATATTAGACAGGATATAAAAATATGAGAGAGAGAGAGAGATATTAAATTGTTCTTTCCTTCCCTCAGAAAAGAGTGTATGTATAGTGTTATGAACTGGGGGAGGGGTATGCTGTATGCTGGAGACCTTTCCAATTCCTGGATCCAGGATGGATTCAGTTCCTGGAATAGCCAGGCTAGCATGCTGGTGATGTAATGTCCCTCTAAGTATGGGCTATTATGTTAACAAAGGAAGTGGCTATGTGCCAGATGCCAAGTGGGTGGGCCCCTTTCCCTCAACTCACTGGTAGTTAGAAAGACAAAGGCCAGAGCTGAGAGTTGAGTTTGTGAGGTAGAAGCAAGGCTGAAGGCTGGGCAGCTGGGAGACAGAACCGTGCCAGTTTTCTGCTGGAATCCAAGGCTGTGGCTACGGGAGAAGCAAGATGCTCTTGGAGTGCTGGTGCTGTGAGCTGCTCCATTGTAGGCTCAGGTTGTATATAAACCATATATCCTAGAGACACCATAGTCTCCGCTGCCCCTCATAAAAAGGAAACACAAATCTTGGGTAAGTGCCTGGATCCCCTGGAATCTGACCCTGCTTGGAGATTGGGATGGCAAGCAAGTATATCTCTCTCTCAGTGTGTGTGTGTCATGCCCAACACATTTTGATAAAGACTTTCCTTATGGGCAGAAGAATTCAATTTCATCACTTTGCATCACTATTGTGTCCTGTTTTCTTACTTGTTCAAGGACCTCACTCCCTTCACTGTTCAATTGGATACAGCTTCCCAAACTGCTGGCAACTGATGTCGAATGGTGATGACAAGTGAGGGCAATCCTCATTCCTGCCTGTACTGTGGCAGCCGGTGTTCCTTCTGTGAATATAGCAGAAATGGTATCATTCTTTAAAACAAGGAAAGTGACATAACATTGTTCAGAACTAAGAGCTACATTGCCGGATATTGGTGTGATTGACGTAATCACCTAATGTAGAAAAGCTTTGCCACTCATGAATTAGATCCCATACATATTAATACTTCATTGTAATTAAGACGGCAAACTGCAGCTGCTAATATAACTGAAGCAAAAGACTAAGAGCATTTCGATCTTCTAAAGCAGCATTACAACTGACATTGTGAATTTTCAAGATTTATACAGTGGACGAAAAAGCCACATACATCAGAATGCACATTTGAATTAAAAATGTTCTGTTCTACTGTCTAGAATCTAGAGGCATGTCGACACTATGAACCTGAATCAGTTTAACTTTTAAATATCCTGGGAATTTTAGTTCAGTGAGGGCACAGAGAATGGTCCATTAGAGATTCCTATGACCACAACGAGTTTTTCCTCAGGGAGATATGTAGGGGGGGAGGGTTTAAATGTTCTTCCAGCCCCCTTAACAGTGCCTTTTTCTGCTTCTGATCAAAGATATCATCTTGACCTCAGAATCTTTCTCTGCATGCACAGAACAGGTCAACCAGGATAAATAAGTCACTGTCTTAGTCTAAATAGGGATTCAATAACATGCTGAACAGTGAAACAAGAAGCATTGCTTCAACAGCAATGCTCGAAAGGCACTGCTGTTTTGAAGTTTGATATTGAATACATCCAATCCAACTGTACTATGTGCATCTGGTTCCTTATCCCCCGCCCTCCTCCTAAAAACTGAAATGTGCAAATGGCAATCCTCCAATCTTTCTGTCCATAAACAGGTTGGAAAACTGTAAGGTATCTTGTTTTACATGCAGCTCTAATAAAATGTCCACATGTTGATGATATGTTTATCATCTGATAAAATAAGGTAATAAAATGATTGATGTACTTGTTTAGGAATTAATTGTTGATGTGACTTTAATAGGGATATTGAAGAATTCCAACAAAAACAGCTACGGGATTGGATATAGCTACTGTTTGGTATTCATCCCATGTCCAGAATTGAAATCAATCCAGCAAGTACAATTGATTATTTGCTGCTGCTGCTGCTGCTGTTGTCACTTCAAAAATGATACATATGATCCACCTCACTCCCATTTGCATTGCAATGCATGGAATAATGGAATGACAATGTAATTTCCACAATTTAAGAAATGTATGTAATTGATCACATAAATTACATGGTTTCTCTACAGTGGATAGCAAAACAAATACCATATATACTTGAGTATAAGCCTAGTTTTTCAGCATACTTTTTGTGCTTTAAAAGCTGCCCTCGGCTTATACTCAAGTCAACCATTCCTTAAGAAGTGTGCAAGAACGGTGGTTCTTTACTCTCCCCAGGCAGCTTGTTCCATTCCTGAACTGCTCACATAAATGCAAACTTTAGACCCCAGAAGACAGAAAGCCTATTAGTTAAGGAAGTATTAAAACCCCACAGGTGCTCACTTTCCCTGGCTCCTGCTTAAACAGGACAGGATCCCAGCCTTCTCTGTATAACACAAGGGAACATTGCGCTGTGAGTTAAACCACAGAGCCCTAGGGCTTGCTGATCAGAAGAATGGCGGTTCGAAACCCTGCGACGGGATGAGCTCCACAGCAGCAAAGGAGGAAGAGGAAGGAGCAGCCCAAATGGCTGTTTTGGGCTGCTCGTTCTTCCTCTACCACAGTGGCAAAGGTGAACCGGCTTATACTTGAGTCAATAAGCTTTCCCACATTTTTGTAGGGAAATTAGGTGCCTCGGCTTATATTTGGGTCGACTTATACTCGAGTATATAGGTCGTTGTTTTTGGTTGAAGATGAACTGCAGCTGAACAGAAACACTGCTGCATTCAATAAATACAGGGCACAATGGGAAATGAAACATGAACCACCATTTAATTCCTTAGAGTGTTTCATAGAACAGCTGCATGAAACAATCATTCCAATGAGTGGCATGTATAATCCATGGGCATTTCTACCTTACACAAAATTGGCTTCACATATGCTGTTGATTGCTACTGATGTTACTGTTCTGCCATTGGGCATAATTATGTGGAAAAACCTGAATCTACTTAAAACCACTTAAATAATCAGAGCTGCACAATGCATTTGTGCCTTGACTTATTAAACAGATTATCTTACTTGCTTATTGCAATTCTTCAAAAGCTCTATATTCAAAATTCCTCTCAGAAAAGCACTTTATTCTCCTGTAGCATCACAAGTGGACAGAGACTGAATTAATCATTTACAGAATGCATATATTTAGTTTAGGTAAATAACCATTATTAATGTTACACAATTGCTCTTATCCATGATTTATTTTCTTATGTAGCAGGCTCCCTTTGACTCAGAATAGCTAGATATGATGGCCACAGTACTATTATTATTATTTATTTCTGACACTTTTCTGACTTAGTCCAGGATTAATGAATGCAGTATAGGTAAATTGAACTCAGACAGGATAATGCATATATTGTAATTTAGTAAAGAAAATCTGTGCAGTTAGTGGGAAGAGATATATATTGCATACTGTCAATATAGATTGCCGAAATGTGAAATAGCAACAAGCTACATGATGATTTATTTATTTATTTTTTAAAAAGAAAGCATTTCAGTTTGTAACAGCTGTCAAGCTTCTAGGGCCACACATCGTATTCCTTAGCCCTTGTGGAAACCATTTTTCCTAATCATAGGATTTATTTTTCCCTTTTAGGATTAGCAATGCCTCACTCTTGCAGAAACACATGATGATGATGATGATGATGATGATGATGATGATGATGATAGTTTTTAACTCTTCTTTTATCCACTGGACTACAGAGTGGATAAAGGCACCTAAAAGCATTGCAAAGACAAAACAAAATTTGCTGCTCAAACTCTATTCCTCTTTCCTAATGACAGGCATTTCATATTCTGAAATATTGCTTATTATTTCATTTGAAATCTTGGAAACAAGGAACTCGCCCATATGGTGACTTAAAATATTAATAGCGAAGAAGATCTGTAAGTCTGCCAATTCTCTGAGTATCAATTTTCCTCTTGACGTGTGAAGGCTGCAGGTCTTCTGTAGCTGTCTAATATTGCTACAAAGACTTTCTGTCTTACATATCAATAAATTAGTATTTCCTCCATTCCCAAGAAAGAGTCATCTTTTTGGACAAAGTCCACAGGATGGATCACCCATCCTTTTCTGGTTCCATAGAGGTAGTCAGCGGTAGCCATTTTAAGTCTGGAGCAGCAAAAACAAGAAAAAGACTTATGGTCCCTAAAAGATTGTGTACACACAGACATCATATTTACTTCAATTGGACTTACTTCCAGGTAAGTGTATATAGGACTACAGTCTTATTGTGACATAAGGATTCGTGGACCACCGCGGGGGTGGAGAACCTCTGGCCCATGGGCCAATCTTGACTCACCAGGGATTACAGTTTGGCCTACAAGACCCTTTCCCCCCAAAAAAACCCACACCCACCCATCAATCAGCTAACGACTCCAATGCATTAAAGACCAAGGGGTGTGGTTTTATCTCATCAGGCACATGAGTTGTTATCCCATACCCTTCAACATGTTCAGTTCTCATACCGAGGCACTTGTTTTCCCAGCCGTGCTCCTGCACAAGTCATGTGAACTACATGAGATCACGGAATCCCAAAAGAAGAGTTTTGGGGAGGATGTGATCTTGACACAAAATTGTGCAAGATCACAGCACCCAAAATGGCCTACGTGCTCTTATGGGGGGGGGGGGAATGGGATGTCCCAGTTTTTCCAGGACACTTGCATGGTATGTTATCCTAATCCTAATCAGGAAATTAATTTGTTATGCTTATTTGGATGAGGATCTGTCTTCTTTCCCATGGTTTGTCTTTGACTTAAATAGCATAATATATTTGCTAGTTATTTCTCCAGTCAACTTGCTGTTTGACCTGATCCAGCCGCATGTGCTTTGTATGTTCTTACCTTCTGCCTCTAGACTATACTATCTTGAAATGAAATGTTAATGAATCCCATTGTGCATCACCATGTGGTTTAGGCCCTGCATTTTAGGAGTAATCTTGACACTTTTCTCACCATGCTGGGTGCAGAAATAGCCATACAAAAGACAGTGGATAAATTATGGTTGTTTGGAGCCTTTGCACAATTACAGGTGCTGCCTGCTTCTGCTAATGCATTCTTGACACTTTCAACTTTCAGTGACAGGTTTATCAAAATGATGTTATGGGAGATTAGAGAGAATCCATTTTGTGGGTAGTAATTAATGAAAAAGACTCTCTGGTAGCTTTTTCTTTTTGTATTTAGCAGTACAAAAGCATTGCATGCCTTTAATAAATGCTTTCCTTAACAGATGTTCTTAGTACCACAATAGGTTGCTTAAATATTCTCTGTCATCAAGCAAATAACTTTTGTATAGATGTCTTCCATTAACAGATCCATTAGCATATCAAACACTTACTTTCTGGAATTTGTTGTAAACGAGTCTACACTAAACAACTCATTAGTTACACAGAAGCTTAATTGTGCTGGGTATTTAAAAAAGAAAGAAAAAGAAAGGAAGTATAAGTTTGCAATCTTTCATGAGTAGGTGGGGCAAACGGACACTAAGAGCATCTAATTAGACTTTGTGTATGAGGAGAGAGATTGTGTAATTTTATACAAATATACAGTTTCATCTTGTCATGGAAATTTTGGAGAACACAGTGGTCAGGAAACTAGAGAAGGACTTTATTGTGCCTGTTAAGAGAAGATCAGAGCAGCAACATCAAACTCTCATCTCTACCAAGCTGTAGGATGACAAGATCCAAAAACGGGCAAGTTGCTGGCATTTTAGCAGGTGAAACTTGGCCACCTTAACCCAGATACAAATAAGTGCCACCAAGTGATCTAACTACAGGTAAATCACAACTTAAGCACATTTAACAAGAAATAAAAAGAACAATAGCAATTAAAATGGAGCAAATAGGTGGTGGGTGTCCAGGAAAATAGAATCTGGCAGACCCACCAGCTACTGAACCAAATGTGTTTTGATTATACATTATTTTGGCTTTACACGCTATCCCTGAAATGTAATCCCTTCTTAAATTGAGAGCTATATAATATTATCCACAGATGCCACAGTCTAGCAAGAGAGATCTGTGTATGGATGAAAGGCTCCAGACGTGTTGCTGACATGGATGGAGAAGCTCATCTTGATACAAATCACACACACACGTTGTTCATCCAGACCCAGCTGGCTAGATACAACTTTTGAAGCAGGTAGGGCTGTGTTTCCACAGCTTTGTTGTGTGGGCAGTGTGTATGGGGGTCCTGGGCTGCCAAGACGACAAGACCTCCCCCCTGGCTCAGTGATATGGTCGAAAGAAAAGCAGGGCAATATGTTGGGCACCAGCTTGGCTGCAGGAGTTGCTGGAAGGAGGCATACAAGATGCCATCCAACCATATTAGGGACTCCTCCACTCCAGATTTATGTAGGGCTTACTTGGCTTTTCTTCTCTCAAATATATTTTGCAAGACAGGAGAGATTTAGAAGATAGGCTACCTTTGCAGGTTGACAAGCCCCATCTGCCCCTTGCTTCCCTCTACAACATGTTCAGAAATAGCTTTCTTGACGCCCTGAAGTGAGCCAAGGTCGTCGTCTTCTTCTTCTTCTTCTTCTTCTTCTTCTTCTTCTTCTTCTTCTTCTTCTTTCTGAAGTACAAGTTCTTAAATGAATTGTTTTTGCCTGAATGAGAGTGGAAGGGGAGGGTGTTCACTGGGGAGGATGTTTTCCCCATTCACATTTTTCACTGCTGCCACTGCGTGTTCAGTTCTCACTGCCGCTGCTGCCTGTCATATGTTCTTCTTTCCATTCCTTCCTCAATAGACAAGAAGTATTTCTTCTAACCCTCACTTCTGATGGTGTATATCCTGGTGTCAAGTCAGAGTAAGGACATGAGTGGGAATGAATGCTTTCCACCACTACTCTCCCTTGGACTCAGCATCAGGATGGATCCCATTGGAGCGGGGGAAGAAGAAGGGAGGGACATTTTCAGTCTGGTGACAAATGAAAGTCAGTTGGGGTGGGAGTAGGAACAGTGTTCAGCATTAGTGGAGAAAGTGAATGATGCTGGAACAATCTTCAACCCTGTTCATCCTTTTAACCTCCCCCCATAAAACACTAAAATAGCTCCCCAGCTTCACAGTCTGCATATTAGGTGGCAAACCTGGGGAGAGGGTTGTGGTGGATGTGACGGATTGGCCCTAGGGTGGAGGAGTTATGACATCCCAGCTCAGAAGGAGTTAAGCCACCTTCATCTTGAGAGACAGTTCATCCTTTGGGGGTGGGGCGATCCCTGGTTTAAAAGGAGGGAACAGCCATTTTGGCAGTTGAAGAAGAGGGTGGGAGTGTGTGGAGACAGGGAAGAAGAGGGGTGTGGGGCCAGGATAGTGGTGGTTAGGCTAGGATAGGATGAAAATTAGTCGGTTATACTGAAAGAGTTTATACTTTAGATGTAACTAAGCTGATGAACTATTGAAATACTTGAAACATGATGTTCTGAAATAAATAAAGACTAGTTTTTGTTGAGCCAAGAGAAAAGAGGCATTTATTTGGTCCAGCAATATATGGATGCTCATGAGGAGGTGAACTCAGGGAAAAGGC